>NW_016107463.1:2470457-2531535 GCF_001604975.1 Cebus imitator | reverse complement strand
TTGTGACAAAGTCTCGCTCTGTAGCCCAGGCTGGAGTACAGTGGTTTGAGCTCAGCTCATCGCAACCACTGTCTCCAGGGTTCAAGTGATTCTCTTGCCTCAGCCTCCCAAGTGGCTGGGATTACACATGCACACCACTGCACCCAGCTAATTTTTTGTATTTTTAGTAGAGGTGGGATTTCACCATGTTGGCCAGGCTAGTTTTCAGCTCCTGACCTCAGGTAATCTGCCCGCCTTGGCCTCCCAAAGTGCTGGGATTACAGGCATAAGGCAATGCACCTGGCCTCTAAATCTCTTAAAGAATTAGAAACTAAAATCCAGAGCAGTTAAGTACCTCGTTCAGGAAACACACCCAATCAGTAATGAATTTCAGATAAAGACCGAGTCACTGTCTCCTGAGCCAGTCCTGCTCTTGCCGTCCTCCTATTAGGTAGATGTAGGCAAACTGGTAGACAATAAAGATGTTTCTAGGTATAAGTGGTGAAAACATCAATAACCTCATATCAGATGTTACAGTACAAGATAATTTTCTCTATATTATACTATTATGCTAAGAAAATTTCATTTCTGAACACTGAAAATAACTAATTGTACTAGTCTGTTCTCATACTGCTAATAAAGACATACTTGAGACTGGGTAGTTTACAAAGGAAAGAGGTTTAGTTAACTCACAGTTCCACATGGCTGGGAAAGCCTCACAATCATGGCAGAAGGTGAACAAGGAGCAAAGTCACATCTTACATGGTGGCAGGTAAGAGAGCTTGTGAAGGGGAACTCCCATTTATAAAACTATTAGTTCTCATGAGACTTATCCACTACCATGAGAACAGCATGGAGGAACCCACCCCGTGATTCAATTACCCCCACCTGGCCTTGCCCCTGACATGTGGGGATTGTTACAATTCAAGGTGAGATCTGGCTGGAGACACAACCAAACCATATCACTAGTAGTTTCTAAATATGTGGTTCCAGAGAAAACAACTGTCATATTAGTTAAATTGTGTGTTTTAATTGTGAGTTTAAATGCACAATTAATATTTAATACCCGTAAGTACTCTAATACTTACGGGTATTAAGTACATGTGCATGTATGTGTGCATACATGTACACACCCACCACAGCACGTGTGTGCATATATGCACACATACTTAATACCCATATATACCAATGAGGCCACTTGCCATCTACATGGATGCTTCTCAGTGACAAAAGGGCCACATATTTCTGAGTGGATTGCTTTACCTTTAAGGACGGCTATATTTGTTCTGTCACTTGTGGAATCCAAGTAACCTTAAGAGTCTCCAGAGATGTTGCTAGACACTAAAACAATGTTGATAGAAGTAGAAACCAGAGAAACTGTCCTCTTCTTGTTGGTCACAGATAAAATGTTTTCTTCAGAGGTAGCTTCTTTCCAATGAAAAACTTCCAGAGGTTTGTTTGGTTGCTGGTGTTAATTCCAACCGCCAGGCACTGGCTCCTGCTTTGGATTTTAAGAGGAAACATATGTGACATACAGCTTCTAAAACTATGCAGAGTGACAATATTCATTGAACAATATTTGCCCACCATGTTAGTAAACACTATGCTAAGGCATGAGAGCATCTTTAATACCATATTTTCACTCTCTGCCATATTTCATTCCACCCCTTCAAGCATTCTGAAGTTGCCAGCACTCTGCCCCTCATGAACGGTCCTCCTTTCCACAGCTCCATCCTGTCTGGAAGAGAGATGCCTAGGTGCAGATACTTTTTTTTAAATACATTCAAGTTTCAAGTTTTTCTAGGTATTATTAAAATTTAGAATACAGTGCCCCCCAAAAAAGGATTGCTTAGAAATAGAATTAATTATTCCATTAAACTTTTCAAAGAGGTAATTATTTGGGGAAATTTTGCTGCCTTTATGTGTAGAATTTTTAAACCTAGAGTTACCAAAATGGCATGCAATCTACTACAATAATCAGCAAACAGTTTTAAAAGTTAGGTAATGCTGAGAATAATGAATAATGATAACAGTAAACTTCTTTGGGATACACAGAAAACCACTATAAAGAAAGCACCTTTCTTTCTAAAAGGGATTGCTTCATCTTAAAAGTGATGTTCTGTAAGAAAAAACACTATGCCAACTGACTATATGCAATCTAAGAAGAAGATAAATGTCTAAATCCTCTAAGATAAACTTCAGTATTAGATCAGATATTGGAAAGTTCAAAACACACTTAAAAGATAAATTTAAAATGTTACAATATGCATGAATACTGTTTTATCAGGGAATTATTATTAATTTCTCTGCATACAAATGGCCAATATTTTTACCATTATGTCACCAACATTCATGAGACTCATCACATGAATTAGAGTAGTTAAATGATATTCTTCCCTCTCTCCACTTCCTTGCTAATACTGAGCCTATTTACAGGTCCATCTGCAGGAAAGCAGGTCTTGATGATACCATGGCAACACATTATCAAACTCAAAGAAGACCAGACCTGAGAGGATAGACAGAATCAATGCAACCCACCACTAACTAGAAGAAAAAGACTCAAAATGATAGCTAGGCAATACTACCATATCCACGCCTCACTTTTTTGGACCAGAACTAGAAGTACATTTCTTTCATTATTATTTAATTGCACAGCTGTAAAGAGAAAGGTCTAGAACTATTTTTTTTTTAACCTAGTATGGTCTATGTTAAAGGAAATATTCTGTCCATTCTCACATGGGTGATCTCTTTCCTTGGCTACTTGCTCTTGACTGACTCTTCCGTTTTTCATTAGCTGATCTGAGTTTGTCCAGAAAAAAAGCATAATGAAAATGTTTCTTTCCCTGTAATGAGTTCCAGTGGGAATCTTGCAAGTTAGCTCTTAGGAGATTTCAGAAGCCTCTTAGCCACGTCCTGAGAGGACAGACAGGCCCAGGTGATTGGCCTCCTCACTAATATTATCCTACAGGAAATGCTACTGACACCAGACCCAGCTGAGGCTGAGGCTGAACAGAGTTTAGAACACTTATGGAGAAGTGCCTGTCAAAATAGAAGTGCAGATGTTCAGTGTCCCTTACTCACAGAAGGGGAAAAAAAGGAAAAGAATTCACTGATTTTAAAAAGTTCATCTTGCCATTTTTCCTTCAATGCCATTAAATCACTGGATTATATTTATAAAATACCTGAAATTATATCGTGCCTCAGAGGCACCAAAAGCATCTCTCTGACCTTAGAAGAGTGAATGGCATTTCTTCACTCAACATGGAGTCCTTGAACACTAACTGTGTGCAGATCCCCACCAGGTACTGGTGACCCAGCAGTGGCAAGGAAGCCAGGAAATTTGTATGGGCCAATACCTTCCAACAATCCCACATCAGGGCACTCTTATCAGTAGATACTCCTCTTTTTATGTGAAACATGTTAAGTAGGGACTTAAATAGTGAAAAGTTCAGGCTGAGTCCCACCTATAAATTATTAAATTAAAGTAATACAAATTAAGCCTGGCCTTCAGCAACAACACTGGTGATCTGTGACATCACAACATGCACCATCCCAAACAGACCCAGGGTCATAATTACTGAAACAGATTGTGGATGGCACTCGAAGCACTGAGTCTTTCACGCTTGAGAATTCCACAGCCAAGTCCTGCAGTGGCGCCTGCTCTACTCATCCACATTCCTTTCAGATCAGATGAAATTCCAATCTCTAAGACATCCTCCAGCCTGGGTAGTTTTTCAGCTGCAGACCATAGACGCCTATGAAGATATTTTTGAGAAAACATAACTTTTTTAAAAAATTTAAGGTTGTGCTTTCATCTCAAAGATTGTCGTGCTGAAATCGCTTAAAGTTGATTAAATTCCAGAGAATCTGCCTAACAATCTCCTTGAATAATGTCCCAGGCTGTCCCACCCTTGCTCTTACGTATATCATCATGTTGATGCCCAGGGAAGGCAAACACCACCACAAATGCAGGTTTTCCTTCCAGTTAAATGAGGGGAAAGAATGATGGGAAAATTGAGCTGTCATGCAACAAGTTATTTTTAAGCTTCATCAAAAGAACCCACAGCATTTGGCCTAGAGTGTATGAATGTATTCCTCTAATCACATCTTTTTCCTACCAATTTAATTTTATTTTACAAAATAAATATGTGTTTTGTAGTGTACTACTAAGTCGACTCATTCAAATAACAGATGTGTGATTAAAACATTCATTGTGAAAAATAGAAAATAAAGACAGGAGTTATTGTAATGACTCAGATGATGGGCCATCATTTTCTAAATCAAAAGATTCAGGTTGATACACACATACATTTCACCCCAGTTAAAGCAGCTACCTGCAAATAAATATTAACCAAGTCACACTATCAGTCACTTTAATACAGTTCACTACCTTTTAGAGAGGCAGATTAACATAATTACTAAGTGCATACTCTCTGAAGCCAGATTTCCTGGGTTCAAAGCAAAACTACAATACTTAACAGCTGTGTGGACTATATGCCTCAGTTTCTCAACTGTAAATCAGATGACCTGTCTCTGTGATAATTAAATTAGCAAAATATATGCAAAGCACTTAGACCATACCATGAACACTGAAAAAACTTTACAAGTATGACTATTAGCCATTTCACACAGTATTGTCTGTCTAACTTGTACATCTGATTGAGTTTTATAGTCATATAACACTTGTGAGTACATAACTCATACAAAGAGTATATAATGAGTTTTATGTTTGTATATATTAATTAAATTTAAATCAAAACATTGTCTAGTCAACATAGGTGAATGAGAATTGTTTTAAAGAATTGCATACACTACTCAAGTTTTAAAAAAATCTTTTCCTAGTTATCACTTAACCCGTAAGCCTCACATGTTGCATAATGAGGATAGTATATTCTAGTTTCTGGAAGGAAGTGTGATTTTCCTATCAAAGGCAACCCTGACAGATGATAACCAGGGATTCCTAGACAATTACATTCTCCCAGATACCTCCCAAATTAAACGCATTATGGACAACCTATCATCCTACCGTGATTTTGAAATATAATTCACTGAACGATCCACATAAGCTTCTAACAGAAAAGTCTCTAGTGGAGATGGAAACTCCTTCCCAGCCATGTGGGAGGAAAGCAGCTATGACCAACACCCTGAAGTTATGTCTTGGTCATTTGAAAGAACAGGTCAACTGATCCCTGCATCTTTTGGTTCCATCTCCGACTGCCATAGCTTAGTTTCAACAAGGAGACTGGAACTATGTAGAAATGTGAAGCCTCTGCTGGATTAGAGGTGAGAGGCAGTTCCAAGGAAAAGAGACGGATGAGGAGAAGGCAGACCCCCTACACTGGACCTCATATATTCCAAAATCACATTTAGTAAACAATATTAACCAATATTGAAACAGCATGCTGATAAAATAGAAATTCTAAAAATTAATAAGAAAAGTAAAATGCCCAATGTAAATGTTTTTAAGAATATGGCTAACATCTTGATGCAGCAGCAAAACCAGATATAAGACAGAGAAAGAAATCAGAGAGGACCTTCTCTCGCTATACAAACTGTGTTATGGGAAGATTTGCTGCTTCTCCTGGGAAATAAACAGACACTTGAGGTTTTGCAAAAGGAATTTTAGTAAGTGACTAAAGTAAACATGGCAAGGCAATAAAAATACCAGTTACTAAAACAACTGAATACACACAAGGTAGCCAGTATTTCAAGCAAAGATGGGTTTTCATGAGAATATAATGCCAAAGAGAATATAATGCCACATTTATCTAGATAGTGATAAAAGAGAGTTTAGCTTGCCATAGAATGAGGTGGATACCACCTGCAGAGAAGCTTCAGTACCTTATTAAGCTACTTTTTCTGTAATTAACAAATGCAAGAGCCTACCAGTGCTAGACTGCCCAAGTTGCATAGTAAGCCCATGCTTAGAGAACCAGCAAAGCAAGAACACATATAGAAAACATGATGGTCAGGCTGCAGTGGAGGAGGATTTCCTGTTTCATAGAAATGTAATCATGTTTTAAAATGGGAAAAATCTATCCTTGGATAGGCTTTTTCATGCATATTTTTTCAGGTTTGTATTATTTTAATTTGAATCCTATGTGACAGATGGGGATGGGGAGCACTATATACTTTCAGATGATAATTTAGATGTTAGTTTTCTGTGTTTCATGAACATCTGTGCCTACAGAGTACTGTACTAAGTACATTTGCTGACAAAAGTGAGAAGGTCCTTGAAAGGAACTTACAATGACATAGGGATCCACCCCAAGCTACTTTTTTTCCTTCTTGTCTATATTTAATTGTGAAAATGTTCAAATATATTAAAGTGTTGAAAGACTTATGCAATAGACACCATATACCCATGCTGTAGACTGAAGGTGCCCCTCCAAAACTCATATGTTGAAATCTGAGTCACTAATGGGTTGGTATTAGGAGGCTGGATTTTGGGTTGCTGATTAGGTCGTGAGGGTGGAACCCTTATGAGTGGAACCATTGCCCTTATAAAATACACCTCAGAGAGCTCTCTTGTTTTTTAATCAGATCTTGATCTCATGTCTTGATCTTAGACTTCCCAGTCTATAGAACTAAGAGTATCTAAGCCCCAAGAGTTGTTCACCAGGAGCATTTAAGCCCCAAGAGCTGTTAGAGAGAGAGGTGACCTTTATAAAGCATCAGGGACTGTCCCTCCGTTTCCATTGAGATTCCCATTAACTCTCTACATTCCTTTAGAAACCTTCTCAAGGTATTTTGGAGAGGCTGCTTCCTAGTCACCGTCTCACAGTACTGATGCCTTTTCAAATGAATCAACGGAACTCCATTTCCCATCCTCCCACCTTCACTCCTTTCCCATTTCCTAGGAGGTACCTCAAACCAGGGTAATACGTCCAGAGATGTATATTTGCAGAATAGAGAGCTTTCTGGAATTATTATTTTTTAAAAGTAACACCTAGGAAAAAAGCGTTTAGAAAGCCCAACAGAACAATGGTGGAGGTAGATGAAGAAGTATGAAGGATTATTACAGGACAGCCTGTGTTTGGTTTAAGCTCTTGGTCAATAGAGTCAGCTGCCTAGATCTTGATTCCAATTTCACCACTTACTAGTTCTATGATCCTGGGCAAGTTACTTAATCTCTCTGTGCCTCAGTTTTCTAATTGTGAAATGGGTTCTTTTTCAAATACAGTGTTCACTCACTCCCAGCAATATGACTCATAGACATGAAGTGAAGCCTTACCTGGCAGAGCTTACAGAAAAATCTGGAGAAATTCAACTGGCCAAGCACCAGGGCCTGGAGAATGTCTGGGCCCAAGTCAGGAGGGACACATAGGAGACTGGGCAAGAGAACCATGACTTTCAACGCTGAGATTCTCAAGGCTGACATCTACAGTGGGTAAAATAGGGCATCTCCAGCCTCCCTCCCTCATAGAAAAAGCAAGTAGTAATAGTCACCTGGCTATTTTTCCCTTGTCTCTGGTAAATTGATAGGAGTGGGTCAATCTTTTCTGCAAAATTATTAACTATAATCTCACAACAAAATGGATTTGTGTCTGGAATTCACAGTACTTGTGTGATTTCTGCAAACCCACAATATGAAAATTTAGCTTAAAGAGATCCCTGACCCAAGTACTTCAAATTCAGAACCTCAGAGATTTCCCACAGATAAAGCTTTAAAAAAAAAAATCAGACCTTACGATTAAAAAATGGAAAACACAAAGGAAATAAGTCACTTGAGTGAGAATCAGCAAAGTGATAAACCCCAAGAGAAGACCCATAAACACTTCAAATGCTAGAATTATCATAGAAAATCAATGAAGTGAGACTTAGATCTGAAGAATTTATCCCAAAGGCATCAGAGAGAAATAAAGTGATGAAAAGATATGAGGAAAAGGTGAGAAGACACAATAGGTAATTCAGAAGGAGGCAATTGAGAGAATGAGGAGAGTAACACTCAAAGATAGTACCTGACAACTTCCTAATACTGATGCAAGATTCTAGTCCTCCCATCAGGAAGCCACGCAGGCTGAACACAGAGAAATGACACTTAGAGATGTTATCATGAAGCTGTAAGACACTAGAAGAGGAAAAAGATACTAAAAGCTGTTAGAGAGAAAAGATAACTACCAAGAATTTACAGTTTGATTAATAGCCAACTTCTCACAGAATAATGATGCCAGATGCCTGTGATATAATACCATCAAAGAGCTGAAAGAAAATAATGGTCAATCAGGAAATCTAAACCCAGTGTTCAGAGCTGGTGCACAGTAGAACAGCTATAACAGACATTAAAATGTTGAGATCTCTGTCCTTACTGGCTGGTACAGAGCTGCCAAATTGAGCCTGCCCTCTGACCAGGCACCCGCCACATGCCTACCACTGCCCCCTCCCTGGGACATCCTCTATCTAGCAGCTAAACGTCAGTGGGTCGTACAGTGGGGGGCCTCCGGAACAATTACACCCTCACTGGTCCTCTTTCCTTGGCTCTCACTTGTCCCTCTCTGTCCTTATCCTCTCCTGACTCAAGCAAGCCTACTGCCCTGGGGAGAAGAGGCCGCCTTTGTGGGCTGCAGGCAGTTGCCCGGAGCCTTTGCGGTTCCCCAGGCTGCAGCTGCCCACCGCCAACAAGCTCTCTTTCAGAGCTGCTCTTCGGTAGCCACTTGGGGGAGCTGCAGCCCCTGTGGATTTTGTCTCCAGGAACGCTGGAAAGGGAAAGGAGGACAGCAAGGTAATAAGGGCCTGCCAGCTGTCACACAGCTGGGGCTCTGCCGGTACTGCAGGCACTCCCATGGTGAGGATCTTTAATGATGGCAGATCCAGCCTATAAATTAAATCAGTAGTTACAACCTTCTCACAAAGAACACACGGGACCCAGAGGGCTTACAAGTGAGCTCTCCTGAGTCTTCAAAAAACACTAATTCCAAGCTTATACTAGTTCTTTCAAAGAAAGAACAACAGGAGACACTCCCCAACTCATTTAATGAGGCTTGTGTAAACGTGCTGTTAAATCAGACATGAACATTATACAAAAGTTAAATTCCAGGCCGTTTAAGAATATAGATGCAAAAGCTCTAAATAAACATCAGCAAATCAAGTCAATAAATGTATAAAAATGATAATGCACATAACCGAGTTGAATTTATTCAAGTTACAAAATTGGTTGAACATTAGAAAAACCTAGGCATGTAACTCACCACAATAACAGATTCAAAGAGAGAAACTATCTGATTATCTTAATAGATGCAGAACAAGCTCTAATAAAACTCAATAACCATTTATGACATTTTAAAAAATCTCCTAGCAAACTAGGAATAAAAGGGAATCTGCTTGATCTGATAAAGCATATCAATTTTTTAAAACATGCAAATATTTTGCTTAGTGCAAAACATTAAATGGATTCTCTTTAAAATCAGAAACCAAAGAAGGCTAATTGCTATTTCGTATTTATTATATTGGAGATACTTGCCAGGGCAGGACAAAAAAATATAAATATATGGTGTAAGGTTCAAAAAGAATGAAATCTCTCATTATTTGCTAATAATATAATTATCTCCATGGAAATTCAAAAGAATTTATATATAAAAAGCTAAAAATTAATGAGTTTAGCAAGTCTGCAGGGTATAGGATCGATGCATAAAAACTTATTTTATAAAGCCATCCACAAATAAAAAGCATTTTAAAAGAAGATACAACTGGGGACTCTGCTTCTGATAAAAGCAAATAAGATGAATTTAATTTTCACTAACCATCCTCTTAAAAAAACTAGAAAATCTGTACCAAATATATAATGTGTTATAGCTCATAGGGAAATAAAGTAGTAAAGGGTTCTCCACAAAAATATTTTAAAAATCTGGCAAACCATAGCAGTCACCAGGAATAGAGATTCAGAAAGGCAAAACATAAGAGGATAGGAAAAAATCTTAGTGTGCCCTATTAATATCACACAAAGTAGACACTGAAGAAAAAAAAGCCTTTAGGAGGCAAAGAGGGACATTTCATAATAATAAACATGTATTTAATGAGAAAGAGTGAAGTTTAAATAATAATATAGACTCACGTTGCTGCCTGATTCCATTTCTATAAAGTGCTAAATCGTATTATTTAGAAATTCTTACAGAAGTGACAAAATTGTGGAAGGACAGGAGGGATAAAAGGAAATTAGGCAGTTTTGTAAGGTCCGAATAATAATTGTGTTTCAAATAGAGGAAGTGGGTTGTGAACAGGGGGATGCATTCAGCAAGCTTCAGGCAATGTTCTGTTTCTTAATCTGAGCAGTGATTATATGCGTGTTTATAATAATTTATTAAACCATGCAATTTTTATGTATATCTCCTATCGACACGTGTAATAGCTATAAAAATATAGCTTTTTGCAGAAAATTACAACTCTATGTAAAGGTATTAAAAAGGCCTACATAAGGGGAAAAACATGGATAGAAAGATTCAATTTTGCAAGGCATCAATTCCACCCAAATTATCATATAGATTTAATGAAATATGCATCAAAACCCAAACATGTATAAATTACAAAATCAACCTGACAAGTTGATTTTGTAATTTATATGAAAGAGAGAAAAATGCATAAGTCAAGGCTCAAACAGAGAAACAGAGGAAGAATATATATACATATATATGAATATATACATGTGTATATGCATACACACACATACAGAGAGAAACACAGAAACAGAGAGGCAGACAGAGACAAAGAGAAACAAGGAGAAAAGGAGAGATACAGAATTTTATTGCAAGGAATTGGCATGCATGATTGCAGGGGCTAGTTAAACAAGTCCCACATGCATACAGAGAGTGGTCATGAGAACAGTGAGACTTCACAGGAACAAGCCACAGCTCTTATCCACAGGTGGAATTTTTCTTTCTCCTGGGGAAACCTCAGTCCTGCATTTAAGGCCTTCTAACAGATTCAGTCAGGCCCACCCAAATAATCCCAGATAATCTGCCTTACTTAAAATCAACTGATTAAGGGCTGTAATTCCATAGGCAGAATTCTTTCACAGCTGCACCTAGATTATGTTTGCATAACTGGCCTGTAGCCTGGCCAAGTTGACAGATCAAAAGCACCATCACAAACAGACAAGACATATCTGCCAAAATAGGTAGGCCTAACCCCCCAGGTATCCAGGCTTATAACACTATGTTAATCAGGACTATGGAATGCTTGATGGACTACCACTAAAGAGATACACAGATGCACTCTGATGGCATGCCAGGCTTCCTGTCCCGAATCCTGGTGCCAGGACAGCCAGCCTATTCAGATATGAAATGTGTACCTGATCAAGCATTTTGAGTATCATATACACAAACACACACACAAACATGCACACATTCACACATTCCATGTGGATTAAGAAATTGAAATGTTAAATGTAATTTTTTAAATATTTAGTGGAGAATTGATTTATGACTTCAGAGAAGGGAAGGGTTTCTTAACGCAAACCATAAAGGAGAGCATTGGTATATTTGAATACATTACATTTTTAACAACTTCTGTATATCCTAGTCATCAAAGACATCACCAAGTTAAAAGACAGGTCACTAACTGGGAGACAACATTTGCAATACACTTGACAAAGTACTGCAAATTAGAAATGTCTATTACATAATGAAAACAATAAACTATAAAAGCAGGAAAGGCAGGAATAGGAATTTCACAAAAGAGGAGAAGAGTACCAACAATTCCTAAAAAGATAGCCTTATGAAGTCAGGAATTGGATTAGTCAGAAAATGCAAATTAAATATCAGGTATAATTTCATGCATTTATTGTGAAATTATCATTTTACAAATATATCGTGAAATATGCATATAGATATAGATTTCATACCCACCAGATTAATAAAAATGTAAAGTCTGACAGTACTGACAGTAAAGAAGGATATGTAGCAATAGGAATTCTTAGGCTCTGATGGAGTGATTAATAGGAAAATACACTGAAAAATATCTCGGTGTCCCCTAGTAAATTGGGCATGCATATACTCTTCCACTCAGTAATGCTATTTCAAGGATTGTAACCAAAGAGAAACTCTTTCAGAAGCACTGCAGAAGTACAGTTCAAGAATGATCATAGGCTGTCTGTGGTGGTTTACAACTATAATCCCAGCACTTTGAGAGGCTGAGGTGGGAGGATTGCTTGAAGTCGGGAGTTCAAAACCAGCCTGAGCAACAAAGTGAGATTTCCATCTCTACAAAAAATAAAAAATAAGAAAAAAAAATCATAGAATCAGCATTCATAATAGAAAAAAAGGATGATATCTTGATGTCAATCATGAGTTGAACTAATATATTAGTTTTGATATATTCATGCTAAAGGACATTATACAGTGGTGAACAAAAGGCCAACTACCAATATTAACATGATGAATCTCAAAAATTTATGTATGAGTACAAGATACAAAAGAGCACAGACTATATATTATATAAACCTCAAAAACAGGCTGAACTAAACAATGTGTCAATTAGTGGACTATGTATATGAGGTAAAACTAAAAAGAGAAGCAAGAGATGGATAAAAATTCTGGACAGTCATCCCATCTGGAATATGGGCAAAGAATGGTAGATGATCAGTTAAGGTAGACAGAGGAATTCAGAAACATTGGCAATGTTCTCTTTCTTGAGATGGCTGGATATACATGGGTGCTTATTATATTTCTATTATTCTTTTAAATAAAGAATAAGCTATGCACGCATTACATTTTTTAAATAACTTTGAAGTTTAGGACTACATAGGCAAGTTTGTTATATAGGTAAACTTCTGTCATGGGGGTTTGTTGTACAGATTATTTCATCATGCAAGTATTAAGCCTAGTACCCATTAGTTGTTTTTCCTGATCCTCATTACCCTCCACCCTCCAATAGGCCCCAATGTCTGTCATTTCCCTCTATGTGTCCATGTGTTCTCATCATTTAGCTCTCCCTTATAAGTGAGAATATGTGGTATTTGGATTTCTGTTCCTATATTAGTTTGCTAAGGATAATGGCCTTCAGTTCCATCCAAGTCCCTGCAATGGACATGATCTTATTCCGTAGTTTGTATGTACCACATTTGCTTTATCCACTCTACCCTTTATGGGCATTTAGGTTGATTCCATGTCTTTGCTATCATGAGTAGTGCTGCAATGAACATATGCATGCATGTGTCTTTATAATTAAACGATTTATATTCCTTTGATTATATATCCAGTATTGAGATTGCTGGGTGGAATGGTAGTTCTGTTAATAGGTCTTTGAGGAATTGTCACACTACTTTCCATAATGATTGAACTAATTTACACTCCCACCGACAGTGGATGAGTGTCCCCTTTTCCTTGCAACTTCGCCAGCATCTCTTATCTTTTTCTTTTTTTGTTCTTTATTTTCTTTCCTTTTGTTAGTAATAGCCATTCTGACTGGTGTGAGATGGTATCTCATTGTGGTTTTGATTTGCATTTTTCTTACAATCAGTCATGTTTTTTCTCATATGTTTGTTGGCTGCATGTGTGTCTTCTTTTGTAAAATGTCTCTTCATGTCCTTTGCCCACTTTTTAATGGTTTTTTTTTTCTTGTAAATCTGTTTAAGTTCATTATAGATGCTAGACATTAGACCTTTGTCAGATGCATATTTGCAAAAATTTTCTCCTATTCTGTAGGTTGTCTATTCAGTCTTTTGATAGTTTCTTTTGCTGTGTAGAAGTTTTGTTGTTTAATTAAATTCCATTTGTTAATTTTTGCCTTTGTTGCAATTGGTTTTGACGTCTTTGTCATGAAACTTTCGTCTGTTCTTATGTCCAGAATGGTATTGCCTGGGTTGTCATCCAGAGTTTTTATAGTTTGGGGTTTTACATTTAAATCTTTAATCCATCTTAAGTTGGTTTTTGCATATGGTGTGAGGGAGGGGTCCTATTTTAATCTTCTTCATATGACTAGCCAGTTACGTTAGCACCGTTTAGTGAATGGAGGGAGTCCATTCTCCATTGCTTGTTTTTGTCAGGTTTGTCAAAGAGTTGTAGGTATAGGCCTTATTTCTGGGCTCTCTATTCTGTTCCATTGATCTATGTGTCTGTTTTTCTCCCAGTCTCATGCTATTTTGGTTACTGTAGCTCTGTAGTATAGTTTGAAGTTGCATAGCATGATGCCTCCAGATTTGTTCTTTTTGTTTAGGATTCCCTTGGCTATCTGGGCTCTCTTGATTTCATAAAAATGTTAAAATTGTTTTTTCTAGTTCTGTGAAGAATTCCATTTATAGGAATAGCTTTGAGTCTATAAACTGCTTTTGGCAATATGGCCATTTTAATGATATTGATTCTTTTCCTCCATTAGTATGGAACGTTTTTCCATTTCTTTGTATAATCTCTTATTTCTTTCAGCAGTGTTTTGTAGTTCTTATACAGGTCTTTCACTTCCCTGTTAGCTGTATTCCTAGGTATTTTATTCTTTTTGTGGTAATTTTGAATGGAATTGCATTCCTAATTTGGTCTTGACTTGATGGTTGTTTGTGTATAGGAATGCTGATTTTTGTATCTGATTTATATCTTGAGACTTTGCTGAAGTTGTTTGTCAGATCAAAAAGCTTTGGGACATGGACTATGGGATTTTTTATGTATAGAATCATATTGTCTGCAAACAGAAATAGTTCGACATCCTTTATTTCTATTTGAATGTTTCTTCTTTCTTTCTCTTGCCTGATTGCTCAGGCTAAGATTTCTAGTAACATGTTGAATACGAGTGGTGAGAGAGGGAATTCCTGTCTTTTTCTGGTTTTCAAGGGGAATGTGTCTAGCTTTTGCCCATTCAGTGTGATTTCAGCCATCTCAGCCTGATTCCAAACCCTTGCTAGAGAAATGGCATGGTTGTTTGGAGGAAAGAAGGCATTCTGGCTTTTTGAGTTGTCAGAGTTCTTGTGCTGGTTCTTTTCATCTTTGTGGGCCGATGTTTCTTCAATATTTGCAGTTGGTGACCTTTAGATGGTTTTTATTTTTAAAATCTTATCTGATGACCTTGAGGGTTTAATTGTGCTATAAGGTGGTCAGTCAACTGGCTTCATTTCTGGAAGATTTTAGGGTGCCAACACTCACCTCCCAACTCCTAGACTGTGTGCTGTAACTCTGGGGGACTTGCATGAAGCCTGACTTTGTTCTCTGACTCCTTGAGGTTAGGAATTACCTGCACTATGAGAGCCAAGATGCTCTTGGACCAGTGGTCACTACATCTCAATGTGTGGTATCAGCCAAAGGGTTTTGTAGTGTAATGGCAGTTGGGTCCATCCCTGTTTGCATATGCCAGCAGCAGTGCGAGTGGTAGCACAGCAGGGTACACTCTCACTGGCTGCAGCAGTGTGCTAGTGGGTGCCAGGGTGCCTGCCTCCATGTGGGCACTCACAACAGTGGTAGAGGCAGCATAGCTCAGGGGGCAGGGTGCCCCTGCTGGTGACTTCCCACAAATGCACTGGGGGTGATGCTGGCACAGGGTCAGGGCATTGGTGGGCACAGGTCTGTGTGCACTCTCTGTGAACCACATGCAGGGGTGGTCACTCAGAGATGGAAAGAGTCTGCTGTTCTCTGTTCCTAGTTGCACTCCTGAGGCAGTGTTGGTGCAGGGATGGGGTACTGGTGGGGGTGGGGCTGACTGGCTCTGTGCCCACCCAGTCTCCAACTGCAATGGCAATTCCTCTGGAGAAAGGAGTGCGGAGTGTACTCCCACCACAACAGTGGCAGGACAGGGTGCATGCACACGTGCACATAAGCAGGGCAGAAAAGGCAACCCCTTTGCCCCCCTGCATACATACCACAGCAAAGGAATGTGAGAGGTGTCCATGGGCCTGGGGGAAGCTACAGCAGATGGAGGGAGTGGGTGGGCTGGTACATGGCCATGTGGGCCACCCCACTGGGGCTCTCTGCTTGTCAGGCACTGTCTGCCAGCATAGGAGTTATGATGCAGGCCCTCAGGGCACCTGAAGCTGCCTGACAAGCAGGTGTGGCCAGCCTGGGGTCTGGGGAGAGGCCAGCAGATCACGAGTGCTCAGGTTGGACTGGCCCCATCTGATAGGCAAGACCATCCTGCAGAGTTCAGCTTTGACAGTTCCTCTAGAGCCAGAGTCTCTTCTGGGAGCAAGTCAAGCCTAGGGGGATGGGTGTCCCTGGCTGTACTCTGCTACAGATGCTGCTGCACCAAACCTTTGGGCTCCACATCGGCTGGTGTCCTGCCCCTATCACTTCTCTAAGCAGCCTGTTTGCCAACTCTGTGCGGCAAGCATCTGTGGTGGTCAAGAGGATTCCTCCTGCCAGGATTCCAGAGGCCTATGGCAAGAGTGGGTTGCTCCTTAGCAGTTCAACTGACTCATTCCTGTGGAGCCACTGCAGACCAGGAACAAGTCCAGGTACATGGTAACCCCACGCAGAGTTCCCAGCTTCCTCCACTTTTAGCGCAGTTTCTGAGTCTTCCCTCCATCAACTCTCAGTGCCTTCCCTCTGAAGATTTGTTAAAAGTGTGCCAGTCATCCGGGTCCCTCAGTGGCAGCTGTTCCACCTGTCTGCATAGTCAGCCATCTTGCCCAGTACTGTCAAATATTTCTTGATATAAAAATAAGTTTAGAGGTAAGATGTATGTCTGAGGAAGGATGGGTGTTGGCAGGCTCCAGAATCGACATGCTAGAGATAGAAGAGGCCTCCCATTGCATTCTCAGAGCATGGTGGGGGTGGTGCAGTCCTGCTACAAATAAGTAGCCCTTTCACAAAGTTGTTTCTTTCTGACTCACTCCCACTGAGCCTGCTTTCTAAAATCAAGACCTCAGTTCTTGAAGCCAAGCTTGCCGATATTTAATTCCATAGCAACAGGAATATTTATTCCACACATACCTTGTAAAAGGAAGGCATTTTGCAATTGATTTGTGGCAAAATGAAGGTGATGTTCTATCCATTGACATCACTGTCACGCCCACACCTGTGCAGCCACCAGCCAACCTCAGCTGTAATATTCCAGGTCGCCAGTTTTCTTCCACTTGGCTCCTTTTAGCAGCCCAGCTAAAAGCTAGGTCTGAAGATATTTTATCCCCTTGGCATTTTAGCTTAAAATGGATTTCAAATCAAGACACTTTGCCAGGGAGAACATGGGGTTTAAAGCCAAACTCCTCAGGAGGTTTTGCTCCTAACCAGAGTGTCTTCTGTACTTCATGAGATTCTCACTACCTGAATAGATTCCCTGTGATTCTGTTTGCTTTCCTCACCAAAAAGCTGCAGAGAAGGAGCGAAAAATAACACATATTCCTAATTTTGAGATGTCTGAAGTGTGAAAGATACTTTTATGAAATACTATTAAAGTGTATGAGAAAGTAGTTAACAAGAAAATAGGCTCAGTTCTTACTTTCCCTGCGTATTTTTTTTTACTCTTAGCAAATAATGCCTTTGTTCCCAATACAACCTCAGTTCTAAAAGCACATTATTTTGCCTTCCATCTTTCTTTCCTTTAATTTTGGCAAGAAATTACTGGGAATAATAAACATGTTACTGTCTTCACAAGTTAAAAATACAGGGGAAAAAATTTAATTGATTGAGTGAACAAGCCTGATGTGGGGAAATATAATCATAAAACAGTTTTATGTTTTTATTCTGTGCTTCCCCCAGGCCCTTGGTGAAAATACAGGCTGTCCTTATGATTTTTCTGGTCACTCATAGTGAATGCAAACATCCTCAATGCAGAAATCTGAAACTACAGGACTTTATCAGAATCTAAGCAGGCACAGGACGTACAAATTGTGCCTTCTCCCCTTCCTCCAGCGAGGCCTGGTCCTGGGCAGGACTCCAGTCCTGCAGAAAGGGCAGCGTCAGCATCTCTCCCCTTTCACCAGCTAGCATTTCTCCTCTGCTTCGGCCAGATTGCTTGCCTGGTGTTGGACTGCCCCTCTGCTGCTGAAGAGCGAGGGAGGGGAGGTAAGCGGGGAAGGAAAGTTCTCCCAGTTGGCACTGTTGTAAGCTGGCTTCATGCATTCTGAGCCTGGCAGTGATGTAGAGCTGACTGTTTCTCTTGCTGGTGCTTTTGTGGAAGTTTTTGGCAACCTCCTCATCAATGTGGATCTCTCCCTGCAGTTCTCTTGACCCAGGCCTGTGCATCTCTATCCCAGCTGGTTGTTTGAGGTTTCTAGGAATCTAGTTCATCTACAGCTTCTCTTTGCAGAGCTATATTAGCCTCTCCAGGTAATCCCCTTAGATAAGACTTGAGGTGACCCCCCTGCTTCATCTTCCATTTGCACCTGGTTATCATCCAGGGGAAACTTCCTGACAACCTCTGGGAGGTCTGGTCCAATCCTGATGCTGCTCTTCTTCATACCTCTGCCCAGCCAGCCTCCGGACCTTTACTCAGGAGAGTGTCAGTCTTCAGGTCATGCTGACCCTATAACTCTAGGAGGTACATATTTAGCTAGCTGGGGATGGGCTGTTGAGGCTTCTGCAGGGCTTGGAGATGGGGCAGGCACCGCTCACTCCTCCCTGGTGGGGTTCCTAGGGGAAGGGCACACTCACAGCACACTTACAGCTCTTTGTACACAGCCTTCCCAACTCTAATTTCCTAACATCTCACCCCTTTGATGTGTGAACAAGGTTTAGAAGTCATCAATCCAGCTCTGACCACCTCACTTTTGACAAACATTACAAAATGGGATGGTCTCTCACACAACTAACTTCTCAAAGTATCTCAGACAAACATTTCACTTAACATCCCATTCCACCCAGTCCACCCAGTAAAGAGCAAGGTGACTGTGCCTTTGTGCAGAGCAACTGGACACACAATATAAGAAAAGAAAAGAAAAGACAGAGCGAGATTTCCTCTAAGCAGATGGTAGTTTTGGCAACAGTGTTTCAAAGAAGGCCATTGCAGACATGAAGGCAAAAGCGAGTAAATACAGAGCAGAGGATTTTTGCTGTAGAGATGGGCAGAAGGAACGGATGCTGGAAAGGAGGCGGGTAGGCTTTCACAAGTGGGATATGAAAATGAACAAATTACAGATAAATAAACCTTGTGCAGTATAGTTAGTCTGTGGGCCTCCTTTTATCCTTTCCAAATAGAATGACCTATTCTGCTCTCTGATTTTATAAATATCATATATTTCCTAAGTAAAGAGATCCTTTTATTTTCTAGTAGTGACAGAAGAGGAAAGAGGTGCTCAATCATTTAGGCATGTACGGATGTTGTTCTGTGCTAGATCCTAGAGAATGAAAACCTATAAAATACAGTCTCTGCTTGCAGGTAGTTCATTTCTTAGCAGGGAGAGAATCTAGAAGGGCCTGTTAGAGAAGGAGACGTGGAACTGAGCTGTGAGAGATAACGGAAGTGCAATGAAAGGCCCTTGTTGGGAAGGCCATTCCAGCCAGGAGGGGCGGACAAACAAAAACCTCTCTGAAGATTAGCGTTGCCTGTAGCATAAACTGAAAAGGTAGGCAGCAGGTAGTTAGATCAGGTCTCCTCTGGCTCTCTATGAGATTATATTTTAGTCTTTGCAATGAGTAAACTCAGAGCATTTTAAGGAGGAGAAAATGAGAATATTTCTTGAAAGACCCATCTTGGGGTCAGGTTGAAGAGTGACACACAGGATTTCGAGACCAGAAGCAGGGACACCAAGTGAAGACCACTGCCAGCTTAGGTGAGATTAAAAGCGGGTGAAGAGTTGGCCCAGTTAAAAAACTTATTGGGGAGTCAACCCAGAATGAAGGCTGCATTAATTAGGATGTAGGCTAAGATGCTATAACAAGAAAACCTAAAACGGTAGCTTAAATGTCTCATAGTACTCCAAACTTGTGTGAATAGGCTAGGGCAGGGGTCATCAATGACAGCCTGGGGGTCAAATCCAAACTACTGCCTGTTTTATAAATAAAGTTTCATAGAAACCCAACCATGCCCACTCATTTCCCTGGTGGCTATACCTGCTTTCCTTCTACATAGCTAGTTGAGTAGCACAACCATGACCTTAAGGCTAGAAAGGCCTAAAATATTTGCTGTCTGATCCTTAGCTATCCAGTAAACCCCTGGTCTGGGACAAACAGTTGTCTCTGAGTTTCATGTCATCCAGGAATCCAGGCTGGGGTGGTGAGCTCAACTATCTCCAACCAGGACCTTCCACCCTGGGTCCAGGTGTTCACCAGTTCCCAACCAGGGAATCCCAGTCTGCTCTCAGCCTAGTAAGTCACTCAACCCTACACAGCTACAGAGAAGACTGGGAAATGCAGACTCTAGCGACTCGGCCATAGGTCCAGCTGAAACATCACTGCCACTGTCTACTCGAAGACACACATACTCACATTTTGACATCTCTGAAACCAGCATTCATTTTACAGTCACTCTCAGCCTGGACTGAAGTTGTGTTTTTCCAGAGCTGATTTGCATCTGTTTCTTCCAGTAATCTAGGGGCATTCCCAACATGGGATGACTTTAAATTACATTCCCTGTCTGACAAAAAAAAGTAAAGGAACAGGGGCCAAACTAGCCCTTTTATAATAACATTCAACCCACCCATGAGGACAATGCTCTCATGGTCCTATCCCTTCCCAAAGCTCTCCTCACCTCACATCGCCACGAGAGCAACCAAACAAATTTCAGCTGAGTTTTGAAGGGGACAAACATTCAAATCATAGCAATATCTAAAGGATATGAGATTATTATCTTGAGGAGTTATCTGCTGGATGGCAGGCATACTTCTGTTTCTCCTCCACTGAGGTGCAGCCTTTGATGTACCACCTTTGTTTGGGGTTTTTTATTTTTTACTGGTGAAATAAAACATAATACATCTCACAGTAATGGTATCTCTGATTTTTAAAAACATGGCAAAAGAATAAAAAAGGATAATGTATACTAGTGGGCAGTTTAATAGTCTACTCCAGGTGTTAAAACATCCACTAGAAGTTTTATTAAATGGGGAAAACAAAATATTTATCCAAACTCTTCCCAGCAACAGGATTAAGTGAAGTTGGAACAAGCATTTGGAGAATGGCTATGTAGTGAGATCCCTGAGGACCATGCTTGAACCATGAACGGCCTTCTAAGGCATGTATGGGGGTGGTCTGAGTTTATTGCTGAATTTTATTGTGCTAAGTGGGGTATGGAAATGTGGAGCAGCATGGAATGGCATCAGATCCTACAGCAACCATGCATACCAACAGCTCTCCTTCCTCCAGTCCTCTCCCATACAACCCCATCCTCTAAAACAAGTGAAAATAAATGCAAAATAACAGTTAGTCGGGTCCCCAAACAGCTCATCTGCCTGTGGTGGCCACATATCTGAGTGTGGTCTTGAATGAGAGTTGTTGAGGCAGGAACCAGGATGTAGTGATGGAGATGTCGAGGCAGGAATGAGAGCCGAGGACGTAAAGGTAGTAGGATGGATAGGCAGAGATAGCGGTGCGCTTGGTTTCAGGCTGAAGTAACTCTGTGTGTGGCAGTGCTATTAACTGCACAGAAAACACACTCAGAAAAAGAAGCAGATTTGGGATATTGTGTGTAGAGAAAATTTGACACTGGGGGGCAGATTATATTTGAGGTATCTGCTCATTCAACAGGGAAAGGAAGCAAAGGGGCTAGGAAATGCACACCCTAAACTGAGAAAAAAAAAAAAAACAGTTTTTCTTTATATGTTAAAGATCATTCAATAATCAATTGGGAATGGATGGAGGAAAGGTGAGATCCCTGAAGTTTAGATACAAATAGCATGCTGAAGTTAGTCAGCTGAAAACATTAATAAAATTAGAAATGCCATTAATAAATAAGTGTGTCATATGACATATGTTTGTCATTCCTACTCCTTCTAAGAACCCCATATGATAAACACTATCATATCCTTGGTGGAAAAGAGGTTCCAAGCTTTCAAGAAACTTGTCAAGGACACTGTAGGTCTCAGCATTATCTCCACAATGCCTAGCACATAACAGGGACTCAGTAAATATCAGTTAACTGACAGCTGCATAATAAGAAACTAAGCCCCTATGTGGACAGAGGTCAGAACTCTTTCCACCAGCCAGACTGCCTCACCTGGTAGAGAGTTGCCCTTTTCTTAGCAGCATTTATGGTCTTGGTCTCCAAGATGTCTTCTGCTGTTTACTGTTCTCCAAGTTTCTCTGTCTTTTCTTTCACTTCCCCTCCTGTTCTTCCTATCCTTCTTCCTTGGTTCCATAGCCATTTCTTGATCTACTAACAGCTTCTTCTCTTAGATATGACCTAAAATGATTTATACATCATGGAATTAGCACAGTAAGACATTTTTTTTAAAAAACAAACAACAACCAAAAAAAAAAAATCAAAACAAAAAAGTGAGATCTTAAAATAAGAATTCATTTACTTCAAAGCTCATATAAGACAAGTTTAATTTTTCAAATAGAAACAAATTTACATGAGAGAAAATGCTTCCCCAGAGCATGATATATAAACATTGTGAACTTGGAGCATCATCATGATGAGATGAGACTGATCTCACAATGTGGTTACAATCTTCTCTGGGTATACAATTTTTTTTTGTTAATTTAGGGTATCCCTGTTTTACTGCTGATTAGCTCTAATATTTTGCAGAGAATTTTCTCTTCAATTATAATGGCCATTATTGGCCTTCTTCACAACATCTTATCATACCTTCTGCTTCGAATTTTGATTTGAAGAAACATTTTCTAGTATAAGCACCATCATGCAGCCCATGTTTGTATAATGTATTGTTATAGGATATAAAAAAAGATTTAACCTGGTTAATAGGGACAGTGGTCAGCAGAATTCTCTGCAGAAGTAATTGATACATGATCGTGCTTAGGAGAGCAGCTATTTGTTTACAAGATAACTTTCGCCATGAAATGAAAATAGCATGAATGTATTTAATCAATTAGGTAGCTTTTTTGACGGGGAGAAAGCTAATGGATAATTAGAATCACTTCATTTTTAAATATAAAGTAAAACTTAATTTCATATGACATTATTTGACATACACTGTAACTACATACATTGGATAAAAATCAAGGGGGTCTTGCTTTTCAGGACTTTTCAGGAGGATGAAAAAGATTATTTCTCTATTCTCCTGGCATATCTCAAGCAAAATGTTGAATGTACACACTACGTTTTTTTAATTCAGTGATGATGGGAGAGCAGAGAATATAGGAAATTAAGGAAACATGAGGTCAGTCAACTGTATGCCATCTTGTAAGATTACTTTCTAAAAATATTCTCTGAAAAAAGTAAAATAATCCTATTCTTCCAGCCATCTGATTTACTAACACTATTAATAACAAAATGTATCATCAAGGGTTTGGTCCTGCAAAGGCAAAAGCCTTTACTGGATTAGAAATTAGACAATGTAACAAGAAAGATGGGGAAAATATAAACTATGTATTTCAGGCTCACAAGATAAATTATGGCATCTGGAATCAGAAGACAGTTTAGTTTCACAAATTAATGATTCCTAATCTCTTGTCATGAACAAAAATACTAATAAAAAGTGAGGTTTTTACAATTGTTGAACTACTTTACACTCCCACCAACAGCGTATAAGTGTTCCTTTTTCTCTGCAACCTCGCTAGCACCTATTACTTTTTGTCTTTTTAGTAATAGCCATTCTGACTGGTGTGAAATGGTATTCCATTGTGGTTTTGATTTGCATGCTTCTAATGATCAGTGATGTTGAGCTTTTTTATTCATATGCTTGTTGGCTCCATATATGTCTTCTTTTGAATAGTGTCTTGTTCATGTCCTTTGTCCACTTTTTAATGGAGTTGTTTTTATCTTGTAAATTTAAGTTTCTAATAGATACTGGATGTTAGACCTTTGTCAGATGCATACAGGCAAGAATTTTCTCCCATTCTCTAGGTTGTCTGTTTACTCTGCTGACAGTTTCTTTTGCTGTGCAGAAGCTCTTTAGTTTAATTAGATCTTATTTGTCAATGTTTGCTTTTGTTTCAATGGCTTCTGGTGTCTTCATCACAAAATCTTAACAAAACCCCATGATGCAAGTTTACCTATTAACAAACCTGCACATGTACCTGTACAACCTGAATTTAAAAGCTTAAAAAGTTGGGTTTTGTTTGTTTGTTTTTTGTTTTGTTTTTGATGGAGTCTCCCTCTATTGCTAGGCTGGAGTGCAGTGGTACCATCTCGGCTCATTGCAACCTCCACCTTCCGGCTTCGAGTGATTTTCCTGCCTCAGCCTCCCGAGTAGCTGGGACTACAGGCACACTCCACCATGCCTAGCTAATTTTCATATTTTTAGTAGAGACGGGGTTTCACCATGTTGGCCAGGATGGTTTCGATCTCTTGACCTTGTGGTCTGCCCACCTCAGCCTCCTAAAGTGCTGGGATTACAGATGTGAGCCACCGTGCCCAGCCCAAAAGTGAGTTTTAAAAAAAAAAAAAAGTCTTAGAAGAGAAATTGTTTGAAATACATGCTCAGAAAATAACCAGATTTAAGATGACTGGAGTGGACTAACACATCTGTAGAGCACACTGTAATGTGCAGCTGAGACCCCCTTCAGAACTAAGGCGCTCATTCCCCCAGCTGTCCAGTGAGTCGGCTGCTCATTGCTCACAGAAACTGCTGTCTACCACAGGAAACGGCCTTGCCCAAGTTTGCACCTCCTTTCCAGTTGCAGTCTACATCTAATTACTGGTTGTAGGGTGCAGCCTGCTTTCTTGCCTCAGCTGGGATCCTGAGCTCTTTATTAACCAGTTGAAGCCTCAGTTGCAATTGCACTGCAGTTCCACTTTCCCACTGCCCAATTTTGCTTTCCTTACTCCTTACCAGTGTTGCCAAGAGCACTCCCCAGTAAACCTCCTGCATCCAAATGGGCATCTCAGAGTCCATTTCCTAGGGACTCAAGTTACAAAAACAGTAAAGCAAAAAGTAAATTGGTTTTTAGATAAGTTTTCATGTAGTAGATCAAAACACAATTTCCCTATTTTCCATTCAAAGATTATAAAGAAAATACTTGAGACAAAGTCAAGGAATAAGTAACCACAAAGATTTAGAAACAGTGCCTCTCAGGGCCAGGTGTAGTGGCTCTAGTCTATAACTCCAGCTGTTTAGGAGACTGAAGCAGAAGGATCACTTCAGGCCTGGAGTTCAAGACCAGACTGGGCAACATAGTGAGACTCCTCTATTTTTTTTTTTTTTAATTAGCTGGGAAAAGTGACTCACTGCAGTGAACTATGATTGCAGCATTGCACTACAACCTGGGTGACAGAGACCCCGTCTCAACAAAAAAAAAAAAAAAAAAAAAAAAAAAACACAACTACTTACCAAGGTAGCCTAAAACTTTTAGAAACACCCAAATAAAGCTCCCATAGTGTGTATTTATAAACTCACACTCCAAAAAAAAAAAAAAAAAAAGGAAAAAGAAACAATCCCTTACATTTGTTCAATCCTCAGAAGAGGGGGCTGCACTGAATCTAAAAAGTTAACCGGCAAGTTTATCTCAGCTGTAGTACTGGAAAATCCAGTTTCTGAGGCTAATTCTGTTCTGCTTGAAATGCTGTCAGCCTAAGAAGCACACAGAGTTCTCCAATGATTAACTAGATGTGATGCATAAATGCAGTGGAGAAATCTAGTCTGGAATATACTGTCAAGTGGCAAAGAAAATGGGGATCTCTACTGAAAATGCTCCAGCTTTGGTGAAGTTTTTTCATCAATCTTTAATTGGGCAGAGAAATACCATATGTGATTCTTATTTCATATTAATACAATCTCTTTCTTCCAAAAGTTACAATAGACACAATGAAATAATATTTCCACTTTGAAAGTTAATTTTCACAATAGGCCTGTCTAGCAGGCAGATTTCTGTCTCCTGCTTTTGTAATCATCCTCTTTGCCTCCCTACATGTGCTATTTACAAACCCAGTCTTCCTCTCATCACTGCCCTTTTTCACCCCATCAACACCCACAGACACCTATTACATCTCATTTTTCTTTACCTTCCTCCCACTCGCATCCAAGCTAATGAGTTTCCTCCAACACGACTTTTTACAGCTTAAACTATATGTTTGATGTTAATCAACTGATAAGAAGCTTCCTAGAAACTTCCTTACTCATTACAGAGGAAGGCGTGTCAAAGGCATAAGGGTTCAAGCTACAAGACATGACCTGTTGATGAGTTATGAAATTAATTTATTTGATTTTTATGAGCACTAAAAAATGATAAAATTGGAAATATCAGAATTCCTTGCACATAAAGTACTATGTTGGGAAACTTCAGTTTCAGCTGTGTACATGTATGTGTTTACTGGGTTACTACCTAACAGGTTCCTTCAAGAACCAAGTAGAAATTTGGAGAAAGAGGGAGCATTCCACAGAGTCAAATGCAGCAGACAGGTCTAGAAAGGCAAGAGCTGAATCAGTGTCCATCAGTTTTGGCCCTAAAGAGGTCTGCTGACCTGGCTAGAGCTGTTCCACCATGCTGGGTATGGAAGGCAGAGTTTTCACGGTAGTGCGCAGAAACTTAGAAGTGGGAAGAACAAGAATAGACCTGTTTTAAGAACCTTTGCAGAAAAAAGTAAAGAAGACAATGATGGAGGGGACTTAAGAGTCTGTTTCTCGGGGACTCAAAGTTAAACGCAAAAAGTAAACTTGTCTCTAGAAACTTGTCTTCAGGTAGTAATCAAAAAATAATTTCCCTATTTGCCAATTCAATTCCCTATTCCCAATTCAAATATTGTAATGATATTGTAATGAAAACACTTGAGACTATAAAAGTTGAGTAAAAGTAGCCACAAGGATTTAGAAACAATGCCTATTAGAGCGGGGTGCAGTGGCTCTAGGTTTTTGAGCTAGATGATCAAGGCTTTTTGCTCATTTAGAATGGGACGTAAACATGTCTAAAGCAGCTGCTGAAATACAGGATAAAATGGATCATCAATGGAATAAACTCTAAGAAAAAAAGGATCAGAGAATGGCTGGAAGAACTAGCTGGGATGAGGAAGTGAGGTCTGGGAGAGGAGAGAGTCCAGCAAAGGCATTCGGTGGCTGTGGGTGGTAGGGAATAAAATCTGGCAATTCACTCATGAAAGCCTTTATTTCTTTCATAAGTCAGGGCTGACATTCAGTATCTAAATGTGCAATGTGCTGCCTTAGCCATTCTTAAAATATTGCATCTCTTCCTACAGGATGCTAAATAGTTTCAATCACGGGGTCTACACATCATGCAATGATGTCGCTCAGCCAGGCACACAGCCCATCCTTTAAGACAATTGAATAAAAATGTAAGATAACAGTAGGGTCCCCAAACATAATAACAATGGGACCCAAGAGAGTGTTGAGGGTGGGCTCCAGCTCCTGAGCAGTCTGAGAAGGGGGTGGCCCCAAGCATTTGCTGCAAAGCATCCTGATGTTGGCAGAGCAAGTGGCAGGGCAGGTCATGCTGTTGGTAGAGAACAAGGAACAGGATCTCTGAGTTTCGCCCATTTGGAAAGCCTGGTTGTCCAGACAGGTGTCTGGCTGTGATAACCAGGCGACACATCCATCGCCCTCTGGTGGCAAAAGATAGTAGATTGCACCTATTGACTAGAGGCAGAAACTCCTGCAAACTGTCTATAAAGGGTTAAATAACAAATATTTTAGGCTTTGAGTGCCATTTGGTCTCTGCATACTTAAAAATGGACATAGCCATGTTCCAAGAAAACTTTACTCATAAAAACAGGCAATGGGTCATTGTTTAAGAGCCCCTGGACTTGAGTATTTTAATAGGAATACTATCAAAAAAGTTTGATGTTGCTCCTAACACAAATGGTGGCCCAGGGAAGGGCATCGTTTAGACAGCAACCACCTAGATGGAAGAAGCCATAAAGACCAATAATTATTTGAAAATTACAACATGATTAATGATTAGAACTACTACTCAGATCTCTAGGGAAGTCGTTTTATGATACATAGAATATTGCGTTAGATAATAAAAAGGGACAGCTTTTAAAATATGTGTATTGATCTATATATTACCATATATTTCCATACCACTTTGCTATTTTGAGGAGCATCCTTAGGGTGGCAAGGGGATAATGAATTTGGAGAGAGTGATGAAACCTTGGAATAGTTGAATAAGGCAACTTTTTTCCTAAGGACACTAAAATGATTGTCATGCTACATGCAGAATACAGATGAGGTTGGAGATCCTGAGCTTGGGTGTCTCCCAATCTAAAATACCAAGATTGGAAGATTTCTCCCAAAAGTCCAGGTATAAGGATAGATTGTGGGTTGGGAGGTTTTTGACCTGAATGTCTGGCACAGACACACAAATGAATAAGATTTGGTTCCTGCTCACTGAAAGTTCACTGTGTGTGGGCTGATATGACAGCAGGCAAGTCAGGAAGTGTTAATATATTCCAACCACATCTGGCCATCTGCATTTTCAGTCTTTTCTTTAGGCACTCACCCAGAGGTAAGCATGCATTCTACTTCTGTTAGCACTTCCTCTACTTCTCTTAGCTTGTATAGATTAGCAAGAGGAGCCTAAAGGTCAGCACATGGCTAAGATCAAATGCTCTTATGCCTCCCCATATGGAGCAAATATGATGCATTTCAGGATAGCAGAAAGAGTGGTAATTGCTGAAAACCTTCGATGTGCTCTGTCATCTAATTCTCCAGAAAGTCTTAAAGTACGTATTATTCCCATTTTACAGATGAGTTCACTAAGACTTGGAGAAGTTAAGAAAAACCTCTCAAGCTCACAACATTAAGTGCCATAGCTGAATGTAAATTCAGGTCTGCTTAACTCTAAAGCTCCTGCTCCTCCCAGCACACTAGAGCAGTGGTTCTCTAAGTATGTTCCCAGTAGCAGCAGCAGCACATAAGAACATGTTAGAGACGCAAATTCTCAGGCCCTACTGCAGACCTGCGCAATCAGACTCTGAGAGTGCGATCCTGCAATCAGCTTTAACATTGCCACCTGGGGATTCTGATGCATGCTCAAGTTTGGAAACTACTGCACAATAGCCTTAAAGAAGAAAAGGATACTCCAGTAGGTGCCAGGCTACATGAGAGTGAGCAAGACAGGCGCAGCCACACTGAGCAGCCCTGGACAAACCTAAGGAGCTAAGGGTAGAGATGACTTCTCCACCTGTATGCCTGACTGAGCAACATCATTGCATGATGTGGTTTTTCTGCCCCTCACATTGTACTGGTTCTTTAAAGAGGAAGTAGTGATGATAGCAGAAAAGAACCATATCAGAGCTTCATATTTGGTTGTCAACATCATTTCTTCTAAAAACCTAACTGCTACATAGATGTGCTATTCTTGAGATGCAGAATAAAAGGTTACGTAATTTACCCAGGGTCATGTGACCACAGGTGACAAACCCTGGGTTTCCCAAGGACTGCTGCTACCCAGGTCCCAGGGGCAAACCCCTTTTACCTGCTGGCATGCATCTCAAGACGACAGGCAGCCACTGATGGGGAGGAAGTCGACATCAAGCTGGTCATGTCATCTAGCTCGTGATTTTTCTACACTGAACACCTTCCAGGTGCCTAAGTGAGAACACAACATGCATGAGGGCTACTTTACATCTGTCAGAACCCTGGCAAATACCTTCCTGGGTGCCTCTGCCATTCTCTGTGAGAAAGAGACAGAGCCAGAGCCTGACAACTCCCATAGACATCAATGGCAACACTCCTGACCCTCAGACATTCCAAAAGAATTAAAGCCAAGAGCAACCCCAACCTAACAGACCCAGCCCATAGCTTCTTCTCGAAACTTCCCAAACTAACACCGAAACTTGCCCCACCTATTATGCCTCTGGGCCAATGGGCAGGACCAAAATTCAGGAAGATCATTCAATGCCCAGACAAGTCAGTCAGTTGTTTTGTTTTTCCAAGCAGTGCTGAGGGAGGTTTAAACAAACAAGTGCTCACACCTACAGCCAAGGAAGGGCAAGAAGCAGCTGCCAGGTGTGTGAACATGAACACCAGACACTCGGGATCCAGACAGTCTCCCAGGAGATCCCATTTCCAATGTATATTTCCTTCAGTTGCTCAGTTAAGTGCGAGTGAATGGGCAACTTTTGGCAAGCTGCTTTTTTAAAGCAGTAAGACCTCATTTATGACTTACCTTGAGAAAGCATCAAAAGAGAGGCATTTGCAGACTCTGCATTACATGGCATCAGGTGTGGGGTGTCACTCTATTATACCCTGTTACAAGCCCGGTTTCTTGCCATGGGAAGACTCCATAGGACCTTCTCTATCACCGGGTGGTGGAGCCAGTTTCAAATAAAATTAAACATTGCTTAGTCACACAAGTTTTCTATTCTTCCTGTTTTCTGCTTCTTTGATTAAATGAGAGTTCCTAAAGGGGCAATGATTATTTGTCACATCTTTCACAACAACCCTTTATAAAAAGAGGACTTTAAATAATAAATTATGAGTCATCTTTCTTATTTCCCCCAAATGGCATGAAGGTCAAGTTGCAGCACCATAGATTTCCAAGTGTTCATTATCTGTCTTTTCTCCAAGGGTAGGCTATTAAAGGTAGTGAGTATTAAAAGTCATTCCTGACTAATTAGCTCACTCTGGAGCTCACTGCCAATTTTTGGAAGATGTTGAAGCTTTCTCAGAGAGCTGATTACCAAACTGTCACTCTAGTTAATGTTGAAAATATCCATTTTTTTCCCACTTTATCTCCCAAGTTGCTTAGTATTTGCATATGTTTGAGATGGTAGAACGAAGACCCCATGAACATTTCCACAGCACTTAACCCAGGACAACATACAAGAAGTGAATGAAGGTGGCAGGAGGGTTAGAGCAGGGATTTCAAACCTTTTTGGCACCAGGGACCAGTTTCATGGAAGGTAATTTTTCCATGGACCAGTAAGGGGGAATGGCTTCAGTGTAAATGCATTACACTTACATGTACTTTATTTCTATTGTTATTACATTGTCATATATAATGAAACAATTACACAACTCACCATAATCAACGGGAGCCCTGAGCTTGTTTTCCTGCGACTTGATGGCCTCATCTGGGGGTGATGGGAGACAGTGACAGATCATCAGGCATTAGATTCTCATAACAAGCGTGCAACCTAGATCCTTTGCATGTGCAGGTCACAATAGGGTTTGCACTCCTATGAGAATCTAATGCTGCAGCTGATTTGCCAGGAGGCAGAGCTCAGGCAGTAATGCTCACTCATCCACTGCTCACCTCCTGCTGTGCGGCTCAGTTCCTAGCAGAACAAGAATAGGTTCCTGTCCCGGGGGTACAGGTTGGGGACCCCTTGGTTAGAGAATGCAGAATCATAGTGTTAGCAACCACTAGGCACAAATGAAGGCCCAATTCTGCATCAATTTCATTAAATGTCGCTCGGTTCCATGCCAGTCTTTGTCTATAGGCCTACATAATTTTGATAAAAAACAGAACCATCACCATTATGATAAATACAACTCTAAATGTAATTACAGGTTCACAGTGCTTTGGCTGGGGGAGGGGAGCAAAGCAAAATAAAGGGTTGATTGAAATGTCAACGGGGATGTGAATCTGAATTCCAACTTTGTCCCTTACTGTTTGATCTTGGGAACATTCCTAAAACTATTTGAGTCTTAATTATCTGCTGTACACAATGGAAATGCCATCACCTGCCTCATGGTGGTGTTCTGGAAAGTTGAGGCTGTGTTCAGCTATGTCAGTGTGGGGCACATAGTAAGTACCCAGTGAACAGTTACTGTAGTTCATAGTACTATCTTGCTGTAAAAAACAGCAGCTCGTTTTTTGTTGACGTTAAATATTGATGCCGCAAAAGAAATTTGGGGCCAGGAACAATGGCTTACACCTATAATCCCAGCACTTTGGAAGGCTTAGGCAGGTGGATCACTTGAGGCCAGGAGTTTGACACCAGCCTGGGTAATATGATGAAACCTCATCTCTACTAAAAATACAAAAATTAGATGATAGCATGTACCTGTAATTCCAGCTACTCGGGAGGCTGAGTCAGGAAACTCATTTGAACCTGGGAGGTGGAGATTGCAGTGAGCCGAGATTGTGCCACTGCACTCCAGCCTGGGTGACAGAGCAAGACTCTGTCTCAAAAGAAAAAAATAAAAACAAAAAAATCTTGGAGGACCCACCAGTCAGATTCTTGTCCAGTCAGAACTCAAGAGCCCCTGGCTAAAATCCATGCCTGTCACAATGACTGCCCACTCTCAGAGTTTAAAGTTACGCTATCCTTCTGGCCAACTGCCAGACACAAAACCTCGTCTCGAATCTTCCACTCAGCCCACTGAACACAAGTAACAGATCAGGTTCTTCTGGTTTCCCTTTCCCGCCAGCTGTCTGCTTTTTTAAAAAAGAAACCACTCCAACAAGATGGGAGTGTTCTCTACATGCTCCAAGTCAGGCTGTACTAATTTATTTGTTCCAACAGGTTTTTGTCCCTGGATGATCCATGTCTTAAACTGACTTGTCCCTCCTGATACGTGAAACCCTCCTCTGAGAGAAAGAAGACAGAACAATGCAAGAGGTGAAAAAAGAGATGTTATGAAAATCCAGGGTGAAATACTATAGAAATAAGGCAAAATGAACACCAGAGACCTGAAGCTACAAAACCAAGGATATGACAAAGAGCCCCCTCTGGAACATTTTCTGGAAAAGGAGACCCTTTTCTCAAATAGCTGTCTAATGGTTTCCTGGTTTGATCTAGTTTTACCTTAAGGATAGCTAGTTAGTAAGCCTGGTTAAAATGAGGAGGTTACCATGATACCATTTCTACACCTACCATTACCTGCATAGGTAAGCACACAGGAAAAAATAAAATCACTGTCCATTACATAATGCAGGAGTCTATATATAAAACCGCAGGTGAAAGTTTTCAAATGACGTTTTCTCCATCAGAACTAGTGTCGGTCCTCATTCCTAAGAACACTGCCCATCTGATGACACACTGTTGGCTTGGCGGCAGGAACTGCAGAGCTTCTAATAACACTACTGTAACAAGAACAACAGCACGACCTGTAATAATGACAGCCACCCACTTCCTGAGAGCTTATGTTTTATGTATCACTCTAAGCCTATAAAGAGTATTACTGCCCCATTTTAGAGATGAGGTGCCTGAGGCCCAGAGGGATTAAACAGTCTGTCCAAACTTACGTGGCAGGGCTGGATTCAAACCTATATCCATATGCATGATTCCACTGGCATGCTATCTTGACTCAAAAACTAACTCCAGAGCAGTTTTAGGAACCATATTTGCTCACTTTTCCAGAGCTTTTTTTTTTTTTTTTAATACTGCATTGTGCAGTCACTTTCTTATAGATGTATTTAAAAACATGATATATGTTTTAAATACATGCATAACACATTTGGTTCCTGATAAATGCCTTAGTCTTGTCTTGCTAATTATTGAAAGTGAGTGATAGCTATAGCAGGATCAATGATGATTCTACTTCTGCTGTTTTGAATTTTTTCTTTTTTGTATGTTTTGAATTTTCTATGAGGTTATCTGTTTTTTTTTTAATTGGCTCTCTGGAAAATTGGATGAGGTAAGACAACAATAATGATGAGGTGAGATTTCAAGTCTCCGTGGATGTCAGTGAGCGGCAATGTCCCTAATCACCTTCTATTAATAAGCAGCTCCAATGCACAGTCTCTTGTTTGACAGTGCTGCTGCAGCCTTGCCACACAGCAGCAGCACACCCAGAGCACAGCGTCAGTCATTTTCTTTTTCTTTTTTCTGATATAGAGACTTGTTCTGTCACCCAGGCTGGAGTGCAGTGGCACAATCTTGGCTCACTGCAACTTCCACCTCCTGGGTTCAAGCAATTCTCCTACCTCAGCCTCCTGAGTAGATGTGATTACAGGCGCATGCCACCACGGCTAATTTTTGACTTTAGAAGAGACGGGGTTTCACCATGTTGGCCAGGCTGGTCTCGATCTCCTCGCCTTGTGATCCACCTGCCTCAGCCTCCCAAAGTGCTAGGACTACAGACGTGAACCACTGTGCCTGACATTTTCACCAGGGCAGAACTGGCTGTTCAGAGTAACTCTCAGAATCAGAATTTTCCCAGCCTCCACCCCACTCACTAAGCATGTCTTGTTGGGTGTGGTAGATTTCACAGGTGATGGCAGAAGTGCTGCTGTGTGAGGCTGGTGCGAGTGATCCCACCTTGCCTGCTCACCTCATTGACAGCCAGCTGGTATGTTTTTAGACAGAAAGACTGGGTCGGTCAGGACCCGTACTCCAAACTTTCCAGAAAACAAATAAACAAACAATATCCAGGCAAACATTTTATAATTTCTTACCAGTCCCTCTTTTCATTATCAATGACTTTGATTATTTAACTTTCTTTCATTTTTTGGCTATTTTACCCACTGAGACATAATTTTCTTGCTAAAAAGAAATAACTAGCTATGGGGAAAACAAAGTAGTTGAACAGGTCATACTAACCTCCTTTCCTGCTTTCACCTGTCACTCCCACAAGACAAACAGCTAGCCATACATACACTGTACTCCTCCCTTTCCTAAAGGAAGGGCTGGATGGGGTAGGGGGGTCACTGACAGAGAAAGGTAGCCTTTCACACAATCAAGTTTTTCTTATAACTATGAGAGGATACTTCTTGGAATAGGCTTGGCATGTTCTCAAGGTAGAACTGTCTGGTTGGTGCTGTTTCCACTGTGAAGCTTCAGTTTGGTTCCAGCACCCTGAAGTTCCAGAGCATTGCAGTGTCACCAGCATAAAAGATTAAGATCAAAGTGACATTTCCCTCTCAAAGGAAGAAGGGAAACAAACAAAATCCCCCAAACTGAAAACAAAAAGCAAGCCAAGTGAACATGAACTAACGGAGACAGGCTAAAGGAAATAAACCAGGTGCATGACATTTCCTAGGAAAATTTAAGCACACATACACGCCATTCTGAACACCTCCGGTCAACTAAAGCCATGATGAACTGATAGCAAAGGGTGGGCTTTATATAAAAACAAGCAAAACACGCCATGCACGTTCTAGTTGTTCTTCTGCATCAAGACAATTCTCATTAAATAAAACCAATTTGCTTATATATAATCAGCCCATGAGTTAGTGGCATCATCTTTATAAGCATAAAACAAAATAGAGGACGTCAAAAATCTTAAAATAGAGACAAGAAAACTGGTATACACAGATTACGGAACAAGTATAAAACTGACTAGCGGAAACTCACATACATGTTACATACTTTCTGCTCCATAGTTTAAAAAAATACACACATATTTACATACGCACAGCCTAAACAGCCAAGTGAACCCAACAAATAAATGTACAGAAGTAAAAGAAAGTATTGTATTTGGTTGGTTGAAAATGGGTTTCTAAAAAGTACAGTTGGCCAGATAGCCACAACCCAAAGTTACAAGCCACAGTCAAAGGTAATTCTGGGTTCTGCCCTGTGTAGATGCAAGTCCCACAGGAGGTTACTCATAACTGACGAGTAATTTAGATATTTAATAGACCAGAGCACATTGTCAAAGAATTTAGATACCTGCTATCACCTGAACATACAAAGTAATAATTTTTTAAAAAGCTGTATGGCCAATGTCCAGGATGAATTTATTTCATGGAGAAAAAAAAAAAAATGATTTTCCTAGACACCACACAGTGACTGGTACTTTTCATTTCTCTTTTATCACAGCATACAAAAAATAAATCAACAGAAACACACCAAAACTTATCCCAAAATCCCTTAAATTAGCAGATTTAAAATTAAATATTGAAGCAGTATTTTGTGATACTTTGATTCAAACTCTATTTACAAATTAAATTGCACTTATAAAGATAGCAACATTTCTATTTTGATAGGTTATTTTGCTTTATTGTGGCTGTATATCTGGATATAAAACTTTTAAAGCTTTCTTGAATAAAAATCATTATTTTGCAGTACATAATTTATATGCCCACTGAATATGTGAACCAGTTTTCTTTTTGTACTTTTCTGCTCTATTTTATTTTACAAATGGCACATACCATCAGAGTAGGCGGAGTCTGACACTGAGCTCATTATGATAGACTTATCAGAAAAAGTTAAAGTGTAAGGAGTAAAATATTAGCAGTCAAATCCTTTGGTTCATCTTTTCAAAAAAAAATCAACCAATATAATTACAAATCATTGATAATTCATCTTTTTGGTTAAAAACAAATCCACCAGGTAGATTACTGATGAAAATGCAACACTGCTTTAAAATACCACATTCCTAGCCTCATCACACTGCTGAAAGATGCCATTGTTTACAGCTGATTGGACATGACACAGGATACAGTAAGGCACAAGTGGATGGGACAATAAAAACAAATACTTTAGGACTTGTTTTTCTGCACAAATACTAAAATATGTACCGTTTTCAAGATAAAATAACAAAAAAGAAATACATATTTTTGTTATGAAATACCTATACAAAATTTTAAAATTTACACCATATGAGCTGCCAAAAAAGGTTTAAAAAGTATCCATTTTTTCCCCATACATAAAACTATCTCTCATCAGTAGGTCCAAGGGAACTTGGGCTCAAAATGTCCCAGCACTTTATGGAAGGGAGGAGGATAAAAATTCCCCTTCCTGCTCTCCCTTATCCCAACATAAGACAAAAACAAAGGTCGGATGTTTACAGTAGTGTATTCTACTTATTACAAACAACTGAAATTAAAAAAAAAAAAAAAATCACGCCGGGAGACCACTGGTGCGCTGACTGGCTGCGGGTTGAGTAAGGCACTTCCTGGGAGACAGCAGCTTCCCCACACTCCACGGGAAGATGGCGCACCGGGGCTGGTTAGGACAAGGAGCACGTGAGGCTCCTCGGAAGCAGACAGGAACGTCTCGACAGCAGAGGAAGACACAGGAGGTAAAACTTGGAGGTGAAACTCTACACAGAAGTGGTCACTCGGTCAGTGGCATGATTGACCTCGTTTTTGTTTGAGTCCAGTCCTTTAGCAGCATTCATGTCATTCCGTAAATTCTCCACTGTCTTTTTCATGTTCTTTAACTCCCCTGGGTGTGGGGTGGCTCGCCTTAGAAGGGTTCTCTGAAAACAAACAGTGGAGTGAGTGCTTTGGTTTTATTCCATTACTTGTTCAAAACATGCAGCTTCAAGGCATTGGCATTCCAATACAAATGTTACCTTCTTAGAAATTAAGAGTTAAAGTAGGTGGAAAAGCTTTCATTGGAGTTATGTGGATTTATCAACTGCTCACTGCTAGTTAATAGAAAGGGAAAGTGTTCCATATAACTTACCTAGTTACAACAGAAGGATTACTTTTAGAACACAAGAACACTTTAAAAAACATGAAATTACTGTAAAATAAAAATAAATCTCCATAAATAGCAATAACATTTTTAAATTTAGGATATAATTGTAGAATGTGGGGAAAGAAAAAGATAACATAGTAAATAAAAATTTCTAAATTAGAGTCACTATAATGTTCTACTATTACCCAAAGCATTCTGGTTTCCTTCAACCCTTGAGGCATTGGAGTTAAAGAAAAAGGAAAGCAAGAGGGAAGTATTTCTTTTCTTATTTTGCTGTTGTGTTTTCTATTTCTGTGACTTACTGATGAAAGTTCTCATTCTTCTAATAAAGACTGAAAGTTAAGCAACAGGGTATGAGTAATTTTTAAAATATTATTTAATATGTTATATGATATTTAGCTCATAAAACAGCATGTACATCTTTTAAATGGCCTATCCTAGTTTGCTTTAGGGGGAAGCAAACTAGGTTAACAAAATGCTGGAAGAGGCAAGGAAGTAACTGATGATAATCACACTCTTACAAGTCTTGAGGTAAGCCCTAAAGAGTCATTGACAGTGAAGTGATTTTGTCACTCCTAATTTGCGTATTGCCCTTTACTACTGTAAATGCCTAAAATCCCATTTGGTGACAGCTGGAATAACAAAGCTATAGGCAATAATATAAAAACTGCCTTTGTTTTGGGGGCTGCAAGTACTCCCTTTAAGCTCTGCTTATGAAAAATCTCAATTAGTACAAGGAATTTAAGAAGCCAAAGTCAACTGCTAGGAAGATGTCAAGCTTTCTCACCAACACCTAGGGATGCAAGATGTCTGAAAGACATTTTCAAGATGAAAGTAAGGTTGACTGGTAATTTCCAGTTTCTGAACAAACACTTGTTAAGTAATCCAAATAAGATCGTAAGACCTCTACAAGAAGGCTAAGGTGAGCTGGTTATATGAAGAAGACACAGAGGTCTGGCACTAAGTCAAATCATGGTGAATCAATGGAATCAACATGGGAAGAGACAGCATTCACTAGGAACAATAAAAAAGAAAAGATTCTCCATGTTAAGAAAACAGTGGGAGTGGGAGGGGAAATTATCACAAATAAAGGAAAAGAAACACCATAAAAGCAGCACAACACATAAAAGGCCAGGTGCAGTGGTGCATGCCTGTAGTCCCAGCACTCTGGGAGGCTGAGGCAGGTAGGTCACTTGAGTCCAGGAGCTGTAAGCCAGCCTGAACAACATGGTGAAACCCTGGTGAAAATTTTTGTATTTTCACCCTGGACAACATGGTGAAAACACAAAAATCAGCCAGGAGTGGTGGCAGGTGCCTGTAGTACCAGCTACTTGAGAGGCTGAGGTGGGAGGATGGCTTGAATCCGGGAGGTCGAGGTTGCAGTGAGCTGAGATTACTCCACTGCACTCCAACCTGGGCAACAGAGGGAGATCCTGTCTCAAAAAAGGAAAAAAATAAAAAACAAACCAAGAGTTATGTTCGCCTCATTTACCTTTGGTTACTGAATACCTAGAATTACCTAGTTTTGTCTTGTAAAAAAATTCCTAAATGCTGAAGGCAAAGAAGAGAAGATACAAATTGAAAATAAAGAATATCCTTATCAGGTGCCATTTTCAATCTTAATTCTGAACTTCCACAGAATCTCCATTTCCATACCGTCTCGTTGTCTTCTTCATCCTTCTCATCCTCTAAAAATCGGATTGAACTGACTCTGTTGACAGCACGCTCATTCCAGGCTTCATCAGAGACATCATTTACCAAGCTCTCCAGCGCACCACAGCGAGGCAGATTCTCTGCAGTGACAAAGACCACATCAGCAGGGAACTGCAGTTCATGTGACTGGTAAATGCTATCAACTTTGAGGCTAACAAGGCAGAATCTATACAGAGGACCAGAGGTGGAACACCAGAAATAAGGGGGAGCAAGTTTGGCTTTAAAAAACAAAAAACTACAAAATTCAATAAGAAAAAGAAAAAGGCCTGGGACAAGGTTGCCCTTTCTTTTTTAATGATGTATAATCATATTTGAGATCATACCAAATATCTGCTAAATTAATGTTTAATATTTCATCACAGAATGTCATCATTTAGAGCTCCTTTTAAAATAATTATGTTATACAACTTCAAAACCATTCTGACAGTGATGTGGCTGCACATGTTGGACTTTGCTCAGTAACACACTCTACCACGTTTCTCTCTAGGGCCTGAAAGTCCTCCCCAAGTCCTCCCCCTGGGACTCCCATTCCCCCAGGGCACTCCGATTCTCTTCCACCAACCCCAGCTCTCAGCAAAGGGTTTATTACCATTTTGATGTTAATATGAATATTCTGTTTAACCACACAATTTACAAAACAAAGATACAATGACTCAAAATAATTCACTGGCTTAAAAACGGTATGCCAGTGGTATTAAGACTAATCCTCTGAACTATCAGTTTGGATTTTAAGAGACTCAGTTACCACTTTTAGAGGTATTATATTTTCAGCCTTAGCTATCACTCAAAACCAAAAGGCTGGTTATGGAATTTCAGACATGACAAACAGATATGAGCGGCCCTTCTTCTGCAAGGATGTAGGGTAACCTTCCTGGAAGAGTCCCACAGTGGCCTCACCTGAGCTGGCTCTAGGTGCAGACTGGAAATAATACAATCACATGTGGAAGTAAGAGGCCTTATGACAGACATTATGTCCTACTCATTCTCATGGCCCCGTGAATACTGTCTTTAAATTAAGTTCACCTTGACAAGTAGGTTCAGAAGGCAGCTGAGGAAGTAAGACACAGGTTAAAACCTTCTCTCCTGTGGTGTAGTCTGTGTCTGTCTGGAATGTAAGCAGAGGCTGGGACTGGTTGTCAGACAGCCACAGAGCCTTCAACTTCAAGGCAGTCAGGGATAAAGGCAGATGCAACAACCTAATTTTTAAAAAAAGGAGACATCACAACCTCAAATTTTGTAATCAAATCAATCCCTATCAATAAAATCAGGAAAAAAATTTAAAGGACCTTCCTGAGATCAGATTCAAAATGTAAAAACGATGTTATGTTAAGACACGTGACATACTCTTTGCAAGTAGACTCTTCAGTAGGTTCCTGTGCTTCCCTTTTTCTGCTCTCACTTCTCCCATTAGAACCTCCAGATTATAAGGCAAAAGAAAAAGGGGGACATTATAGGACACACTTTTAGGGTCTTGTTCTAGGTTTCAATGTAAAGAGAGGAAAAAAAAGTCAAGGTGATTTTGGAAGGACCCAGAGGGATGAGTTCTCTACCTCCGATGGCCACAGCCTCACTGACAGGGCTAGTGTGAAGCTGTGAAATCACCTGTTTTATCAGGAGCACTTGATGAATCAGGCCAAGAGGAAGGAGATGCCTGGGGTGCTAAAGAGTTTAAGTTGCAGCCAAAATAAAGGTTAAACACCATTTTGCATGGACTCCATTTGCTTTCTCTAGGGAGATTATTTCAGGTATTCTATTGTAAACCTTTATCTCTCAGTTTCTAGAGGCTCTTACTTCTCAGGTTCCTAGGTGACAATTAATATCTACATCAGATTATTTCAGTTTCAAATGAGGTAGTACGTATAAAAGTACTTTAAATGTTATAATGTGACACCTAAAGATTAGTTTTAATATTTATGTTTGCACGAAGATTTCACAGACTGGCTGCAACCAGTAGAATCTATTTAGTAAAGATCGCTGCCAGAAATCATAGGTGCACCTATATCCAGTTAACATTAGCAGGAAATCTACTTATACATCTTACCAACAGATTAATAGTGAATTATCAGACACACATACCATCTGAATTGACAGAACTTATGGGAAATAAACTAGAATTCTCTAAAGATATGGAAAGAAGCTGCATTCCAATAATACAAACTAATCAGAGTAAAAGCTAGGCATAAACGGGTTAAATAATTTAATAAAAGAAGTTTAAAAAATCAAAGAGTGCATAGAGAGTATTAACAACAAATGCATTATTAGCAAACTGTTCACAGTAACAATACATTTTGCAAAAGATTTCTGGGTTAGTTTCAAATCTGAGAAAATATTTTCTTTTCCTTAACAATCAGTCCAGTAAAGGCTTAGTCCATCTCATGCATATGTATTGGGTGCAATACTGAGGAAGTACTGTGAAGCTGTAACTTAAGTGGGAGTGAAGTTCTTAAGCCAGTGCATCCACGAGAACTGCACATGTTAGAGTACCTTGGAAAGACCATGAATTGTATAATATTTCACTAACGAGAGCCATATTGGGTGAGAAATACATATTTTTAAATCCTAGAATCCACCCAGTGCCACCATGTGCTCACACCAAGATAAGGACACCTGAGGGAACCTAAGGGAACAGCAGATTCACAATTCTGTTTCTTCTTACTCTGAGACATATGTTCGTTAAGGGATAGAACTGAACTATCTTGTGCTTATACAAAAATTCTTTCTCCTCCTAACCAAAGGATGTTGCATACATATAAATTCAAATGTAAAGAAGTTAAAAACATGTATTTTCCAGGTTCTCTGACAGAAATTTTTTTAATAGCCACTTTACACTGTTAAAGCTTCAAGTACATTAAACTCTTTCATTTTATTGAACAAAAATATAATTTCTTTTAACTTTTTCTCATATATATTTTAAAAGAGGAATCAAGCTAACACCCACTAGAATGTTTAAAGTTTCAAGTATTGGGCAAGACACAGTCAGCACCTCTACCTGTCTTACTCATGAGAACATAGAGAAAAAAATCAAGACCTGAAAACTGGCACAAAGCACAGATACTCAAACATGGTCATTGTAACTTCTCAGACTAATAACTGGCTTCCCAGCTGAATGTTAAAGCAAAGTATAAATAAGAGGCTACATAGAGCATCAATAGTATTAATAAATAACAGCTTCTAAAGATGACAAACCATATGACAAAAGCCAAATAAATTACTAGACTCTACAACAACAAATCTTATCATCATATTAATGAGTTGCCTGAAACACCAGTTTTGCTGCAAAGAATCAAAGTGTCAGCTTGAATGTGACTGCTGTGACTGAATCCACACCACACATGAGCTACCCACTGTCTTGTGGACAGAAGCATTGCCAGTGGTGTCCAAGAGAAAAAAAAAATGCCCTCTTCCCTGAACAGTCTGCCCATAGAGATTCTGCAGGCTGGCTGATCTCACTAACTCATTATAGCCTGGCGGCGAAAAAAGACATACACATGCTTTTCTGTCTTTCTTGGGTAAACCATTCCAGCTACAAGTCAGGAAATAGATGAAAAATATATTCCTGCTTTCCAAAGGAGCTAATAATACATTTTTGGTTTATTCTGGTACCTTCTGTACACTATACAATCAACACACAAGAAACCACAGCCCTTAGGCATCTCTGTGTTCTATTTAGGACCACATCCCCCCAGAAATAAAAAATGTGTGGTTACTATTCACGCCAGTGGTACAAGGACTAAAGCAAATGAATAACCATACTGTCAGTCTCTTGTCTCCAGTTACATCCATGACCAGCCCAGCCCCATGTGACCTTCCATGCCTGTGAACTACTACAGCAACTGCTTTCTCAAATTTATTTAATATCTAAGCATGGCCTACTGATTAATATTAACCAGCGACTGAATACATCTTACAATGTGATGTTTCATCTTTCTGTTACCTTCTGCTAGAAGGTTTGGTCTTAAGCAAAGTTTTCAAAAATGTTTAAAAAAATATATAAATTGAGAACATAACTGGCAAAAAAATTAAATAATACTAAAATATCTAAAATGAAAACTCCCTGCACCTCAAGTCTCATCTAGGAGAACTACTATTAATATTTGAGTATAATGCACAAATAAGTGATTTTTTTTCTCTTTTAGGAAAAAAAAAAAAAAAACACCACCAAAATGAGAGCTCTTTTGTTGAATATTTTTCCCTTTCACTCAGTATCTTGGGTCTCCTTCTGTGTCACTGAACAGAAAAATAATATCTCATTCTTTGAATTCTTAGTATTTCACAACAGTATGCTGTTGTCTTTTAAATTTTTTAATTTAAATCTTCGGATTGGGTAGAACATACATACATAGTACAAAATTCAAAAGTATAAACTATTTCCTATTTTTTAATTAACAGCCATTGTTTCTAATATTTGGTACTTCTAATATTTCAAGTAACGAAGATCCTCAAATACCCGGTTTTGCACTCTTGGTGGATATTCCTATGGGAGAGAGTAAGTATTAAGGAATTTTGTGTTCTGTGCCTGAGTAACTGACAATATAAGACATCTTTTCCTTACTGTCACAGATGGTTTAATATTTAGTTTCCAAGTGACACGTTATAGTCATCCTTGCTATAATTTATCCTACCAAACAGCAAAAGAAAGTTTCTGGAAACTCACAGTGTAGGCTTCCAGCTGCCTTGTGTTATTTTCATATACTTGAAAGAAGAGGCAGAAGCTTCTGTTGTTGTATTTAGTATGATTTCCCATGGTATGACATTTCTGCAAGCTAAAAGGCTGACAAGTAGCCCTTTTATAAAAAATTAGTTTCTATACTGATACTTTAAAAAACTAGTGATTAAATATTTTAATGGGCTTAAAATTTGGTTATGAATCTATAAATGCGTGGATGAAACGACACACTTAACTGACTCAAATGGCAGCTATGTAACTCAACTTATGTAACTCAACGTTTTAATTGGGTTTTCTCCACCCTAGGCCAAGCATAATAAAAATTTAACTTTCTCTTTTTCTGAGAACTGGGGAAATGAGGCTTTCACACACATAGAAACAGTTTTTCAGCATCACAGCCATCTTTCTGCTTAAGAATTAATGATGCAAATTCATGCTCACTAGTGTGTGAAGAACCAACGAATGGGGACTCATTGAGTTTCTACTGCTAAAGATGAAAGATCAGGAAAGACGTACCCTTCTCAAGCTGTAAACGCGTATGTTATGCTTAGTTCAGCACAAATCTGAGGTTCAACTCTATTTTATCCTGGGTTCCAGCAACCAGTTAGTGGTCTTAAGAATCTATCAAGATGTTCTGAAAGCATTAACTTTTAAAAGGTGAGCATTCCCTGAGGCTATAACTCACCTCTAGATTCCAGCTGAGAACTGCTGTTTATTTAGCCATGCTGTCTATAATCCATTAGCAAGAATGAAAAATGGTGACCTGTGCCTGACCAAAACGACCAGCTAATCAGCACTCAGGAGACAGCCGCCCACTCTTTAGACTGCTGGCCTTTACCATGTAAGAGCATTGATCATCTTCTCCCAAGCAGTTGAATCTTTTTCTCCTCTCTAACCATACCGCACTCAAAAGCAATTTTTAATTCCTTCTGGCAAGGAAGTCTGTGATATAAGCCATTCTGCAGTGGCCTGCTATTCATCCCCCCCTAAAACTACTAACATTTTCACTCCATTGAAAATATTTACTGGACATCTGTTATGTGACAGGCGCTGTGATGGGACAAGTGATACAATGACACATAAACCAGCGTATCTAGCTTTAGGTAACTTCAGGCTTAGTAGGGTTACCAACATGACAACGGGCAATTCTCATATGGTACTGTGACTGCGATGGTAGGGGAAATTTCCCACACGCAGATTCAGAAAGGAGGCATTCTGGAGAAGACAAAGCTTGAGTGATGAAGAAGACAGCCAAGGAGCCAGAGAAGAGGGTCCCTGATTAAAAAAAAAAAAAAAAAGCCTGTTTCTGTTCACAGAAGGCACATATGACATTTGGGGTGCTGAAAATAGCTCAGAATGACTGAAACAAATGTATTCCGCGAAGATGAAGAACAGGCATATTCTAGAAACTGGCATTCAATCCAACATGACCTCTGCTCTGCAACTTGAGAAATGGTGATGCTGTGGCCTTGGGGATACTAGTCTGGCAGCTCTGAACTTTTTTTAGATTATGAATCATCTGGAGATTCCGACATTAGCTGTAAACACTTCCCTACATACACAATTGTGTTTGTATTTTCAGGGGGTTCAGAGTCACCAGTAGATTATATCAAGATCCCCTTAGTTAAAACTGAGTTCAAACTCATTTGCACTCATTTTGCAGGTGAGGAAACTCTGAAGCCCATGAAGACTTCCAAAAGCTACTTAGAAGAGCTAAGCCACAACCCGAGTCTCCCCGTTCTCAGGCCACAGCTCTTTCCCTGACATCATTGTACTGTTGTTCTGGGAAGCATTTCTACGAAAGTGTCCACTGACACTTTGCCTGGGCAAGGAAAACCACCATGCCCAGGTTTTCCCTAACCTTCTCTGCTCCACTGGGCTCAAGCACTCTACCTGCATAGGAAGAACTCCCTGGGGTTTAAGGCATTTGAAAAATCGCGATTATATTCTGTAAGATAAAGCGAAGACAAAAATTTGAAGATGCACTGCGAAGATTGGGATGGATGTGCATTTGTTTCTCTTAAGCAAAGCAAACCACAACAGGCTTACCTGTTCCCTGCCAGATCCAGGACATGAAGTTCTGTCGCCTGCGACACCTCTGCAGGTATCCGAGTTAGTCTATTGTCACGCAAACAGAACACGGTGAGGCTGCAGCACCCTCCGATCTACAGTGAGAAAGAAAATACAGCATGTTTTTCAGTTTTCTGGGGGAGATGGAGTAGGATCAGAGTAACTTGTTTACCAAACAGTATAAAAAGGATACATAAACTTATACTACATAACTCACTGGTCTCACTGATGACCAACAATCACTAATTTAAATCATACAAAACACAGCCCCATATGTTCATAAAAATCTCTGCAAAATGATAGATGTACATGTTCTAAATTAAATCAAGAAAATCAATGATACAGTTTAAAAATTTTATTCTTAAGAGGAGTCATTTTTCCACTGCTCATATCTAACACAGCTGCGTCTGTGAAATATGTTAACCAAACTATACAATCCAGAAAAATACTATGTGGTAATATGGAAGTTTCACAATTCTAGTTTCAAAAGTTAGGCCAAAGGTGATGCTGATGCACACATAATTCAAGACTTCCCCATTATATTAACGTCAGCATTCTCAGTGTTCCTTTTTATTTTTCAAAAAAGAGGGATATCTTACAGATGATACAGTACATTAATTTCCATCATACATCTTTTAATAGTTTTTGGTCATTCACAAATTAATGTGGTAAATTCACTTTTTTTGATGAATGTAAAATCAACAGTATTTTCACAAAAAGTGAACTGAGTAAATCCATACATCCATTTCTTCAGCTATGTTCTGCTCACAAAAGCACACAAATCAACATCAGCATCCACACCAAATCTGATTACCTTTTTTTTTTTTTTTTTGTTTGTTGGCTGCATAAATGTCTTTTTTTGAGAAGTGTCTGCTGATATCCCTCACCCACTTTTTGAGGGGTTGTTTTTTTTTTTTGCAATTTAAAGGTAACTGAGCTTTGTATGTGTCTGGTCTTCAAAAAAGAACATAAGCACACACACAAAAAAATCCAATAATTCTCTTGAACAAATTGGTGGTGGTTTTTACAGTCAGGAAAACTGAGTCAAGAGGGTGGAAAAATAGCTCTATCCCAGACACAACATTCTGCAGGACTCCATAAAGTACTACATTCTTCTTGTATTCACTCTCCTGACTAAGGGCAACTGCTAGAAAAGGCTCATGAAGGAACCTATTGATGTCTCTCCAACACATGGAAAAATACTACTGCAGAGCCTCCCGCCTGAGGAAGAGAACAAGACTTGAATGGTCAATGATATCTGAATATACCCTCTGCCCTTTTCTATTTATACATGTGTTTCATATATGTATATAATATCCTAAAAAGCAGAATGCATATTTGTGAATGGCTACATAATTACCTTCATACACAATCTTTTTATTTCCTCCCTTAAAAATGTAAAGATTTTAAAATAATGTATTGAACCACAATATTTAACCATAATGTATGTAAAAGAAAAATAAATACATAAGTAAATGTAGACTAACATTTGTCTCTGTCATGCGGAAAGCACCCAGATATGTAGAAAGGCTTTTAGACTGCCCCCTTTAGTCCCTGCATCCACATATTTTTCATCCCAGCAAAAATGGTCTACTCATTATGCTCTAAACACGTTTTATATTTTTGATCCCACTGTTTTTAATAGAAATGCCTTTCTTTTTAAAGCTTACCAATGATCCAAAATTAGCTAAACATCCTCTATTCCTCCACAGAGTCTTCACAAAACCCTTTGGTCCACATAATAAAATACTCTCTGCATTTATTTCATTATTACGGTCTAACTCTCTGACAGCAAAAATACCACATGAAGAACGCTAAGATCATTTAACTGAGTTACTGTTTAATTTGTACATGTTTATGTACACTCAGAGTGCTTGGCATAGTATTCATCCTATCTACCACCAAACACAGCCTCTCTGCCCACTAAATTTCTCATTTACATATGTTTATACATTTTGTTTACTTAATTGTGAAAGACCTCTACTTAAAAGTTATCTGCCTCTGTGTGTAGCAGCGAAGACAACAAAACTCTTTTTTGTTCCAGTAAGAATCACCAGAGTAGACTCTCCTAGGTTTTATAAATGTGTAGCCCCAATATAGCATCCTATAAGAAATGTGCAACTGGATTTTTCTATGGCTGAGCACATCCTCCCTCCCTTGAGGAAGGAAGTCATCAGTTCTACTCAGCTGCCCAGAAATATCATGGAAGAAAAGCAATCAAAACCCTGATCCTTTTGATGATCAATATTAGCAGAGTCTCTGATAAATTTAGACAATCCTGACAAAGATCTATTCATAGGAAAGAATGAGTAGGTTCCCCTGGACACCCTTCCTGCACCCCTACTCCAGGTCGAGGAGCTTCTGAGGGAGGCTGGGGTTCAGGGGTATGGTTACATGCCCTGAGGGAGGGCTTCCAGGTCAGCATTTGGCTGAGGCTGAAAACCACCCCCCACCCCAGGAACCTGACCTAGCTTTGAAGCAACAGGATTTATATGTGACCCAAGGAAGCAAAGCAGATAATATTATTTATATGATCATCCGGATGGGATGATTAGCTCCTGGAAGGCATATGGAGCTGGGGCTGCATTGCAATTCTGGGCATCTTGTCATGAAGCTATCCACCACCCTCCCACCACAACAACCTGCAAGAGGGGCCCTACTGCTATACCATGTGAACATTTTCAATTTGTATCATGTGTACAAATGTAGTCAAAAAATTAATTAACTTAATTAAAGTGGGTCAGCGGGAACTCTAAATAAATGTTCTGAACAAGTTAAGATCCTGTAATCATTTGGGAAGACATAGCGTAAACTTCAATGAAGTGTGTGAGCTGTCTACTGTGTTTATTGTTTCATTTTTCTTTTTCCTTTCCCACTCTAATCTCACACCCATTTGAGATGTCAAGAGGTGGAAAACAATTGCGTACAAGAGCCTCTTTGGCCCTCTGGGTTGTCAAAGTAAGCAGTGTGACCTCCTGATCTCTATTGTCTGTGGTTTTTTCAAAAACAATGCCAACAAAGAGCACATGTTGTTGCAGAGTATGCTAGGGATGCCTTAATCACCCGACAGAGGCACATGCTGTCCCAGCAAACATTCACACAAACACAGCCCTCTTTCCAAATCAGCCAGGAAGGGATGGCACAAACCTTTGGTTTTTAGAAAAGATTATTAAGCATTCAAACCCATAAATGAAAAGATATAGATCCTTATAGACGTCAGAGGGAAATGCGGTATGATGGAGGGAGCGGATGCTTTGAGATCATACAGACCTGGGCTAGAATTTAGATTCAGTCATATGTTTTGTGGGTTTGGGTATGCTACTTTAACTAAAAGTAACAATAAGGATTAAATTAACTGAAACCACATATATAATTTGGTGCCTATCATAGAAACTGGCCTATTGCTGCTGCCAAATAAATGTGGTAGCTTTTTTTTTCCCAAGGAAGTAAAAACCTCAGATCCAAATGATGAGTACAATCAACACCTGAATATCTACTATGTTCTTAGAACTGTGCTGATGCTGGCAGTCTCTTTCCTGAACTTACCTGAATGTCTTAAAAAAACCATCTCCTTAACGATGTATCACAGTGACATTTTGTTTTAATAATAGTGAAGACTGACATGAGTTCAGCATTTTACACATCATTCATATATATTTTGGCTTTCCCTTTTGGGTTCAGGAGGCAGAGTTTACAGGTTCCTTAGTGGTCATCAGGACAAAATGTCTGTATCACTTAGACATTCTGGGAAGCAGAGTCACTGTTTAAATAACTTATCACCAGTTACATAGGAAGCTGATATTTTTAAGCCTCCCTTAAACCTCATAATAGCACCTTCCCAGAATACAAGGGGTTGGACTTGGATTCTCTGAGAATTATAGAATATAGCTGAGAATCTTTGTCCAGCCGTTTTGTGTCTCTCTTAACTCAAAATGATATTGTACTTAGCTGTTAGGCACTGATCTAACCTATCCCAAGAAAATAGGATCTGAAGATTATTGAGCAAACCTCTGCTCAGGTCAACTTTCACTAAGTATTAATTGCCTGCAGGTTAGCTCGCCCTAGGGGGAGATCATTGGACAGATTCAGTGATTCTAAAAGGGAGCCTATGTTAGTCATCTTTGTTTACATTCCATTTTTTAAATGCTTACTTTAAGTGTAAGGGAACTTCCACTTTCCTTCAGCATATTCCTTCTAATATTATTTGTAACATAATTTAACTTACATACCATTGGCAAAAAAAAAAAAAAAATGTACAATAAGCAAAATCTGGCCAAAATGCAATTTGAATAGAAATAACATGAAGCATAATTTTAGAATCTCATCATCTATGGCATAATATTCAAATGTTCCCTACTTCATAAATATTTTTTGAAATCTGTGGCTTTGGGATTCTTTGAATTCTGAGGCCACTGACATCAAAATATCCACTAATCACTATGGAATTCTTTTTTTTTCTGATTATAAAAAAGTACCTCTGATTGATTAGAAAATAAAAACCATACATACACACACAGGAAAGCACAATGGAAAAAAAATCAAATCTTACCACCAAAGGATAATTAGTATTAACACTATGAGGTGCAATCTTCCAGCACCACTTGCCATGCATTGGTGATTATACATATGCACTTTAATAACGTTTCTAAGACGACTTTTATTGACCACATAGTTATTTCCTTCTATGGATGTATCACAGATTATTTAAGAAACTGCCCAGGTTAGACAATGATAGTTAGGTCTACCACTTCTTTGCTGTGTGATTCTAAGCAAGTTACTTAACCTCTCTCAGTCTTAGTTTCACAATCTGTTGGACATTGATAATGATTTACCTACACCTCACAGAACTGTGGTGATAATTAGATAAGAATAAGTACAAAAGCCCTCAGCACTGTGCCTGGCACATGTTAGCTGTCCCTTTGCATACTTGGTATGGTGCCTGGAACATGAGAGCCGTTCCTATGCATAATGTGAGAAATATTCTTGTGCATCATTCTTACTGTATATCCATGAATGTTTTCCTTGAAGTGGAATTGCAAAATCAAAGGGTATACATATTTCTAAAGTTTTTACTGTTACCATATTCCCTTCCAGAAAGTCATAATAATTTATATTTATATGACAATATACACTTCCCTCTACCCTTGCCAAAATTTGGTATTATTAATTTTTTTTGTGAATACTGATGAGGCTGAAATTGTTTCACATTAGTTGTCATTTCTATTTGTCCTTCTGTTGATCACTTGCTGGTTTTTGTGAAAGTTTCTTTGTTTTTGTCCACTTTTCTATAGTAAGTACATTTTTTCCTCACTGGTATAAAGAAATTCCAATAGAGTAAAGATAGATCTCTCATTTAAGATACTTAAATGTCTCCCAACCCCCTTTCAAAAAGGTAAAGGCTGTCTTACCTTCTTGACGATCAGAAATCTAATTTCAACAAATCCACCAACTATTTTTTTATGATGTATTTCAAGTTTAGGAATGCCTTCTCCATCTTGAAATCTGATGGTCAACTATATTTTATCTCATATTTTTATATTCTATATTATGTCTTTAATCAATAATTCATTTTAGAATATAATGGAAACTTACACTAAAAGAATTTTAAATTGTAATAATAAGAAGGCAGAAAACTATCCACGAAGTGGATATCACCACCATTTCTGAGCATCATAGTAATATTTATGGGTAATTAATATTTACAGGTTGTCTGATTAAAAAAAACTTTGGTGAATGATCTGCAAATGCTATCTTGTCTCATTTGATTGGTTAAGTGTGGCTTGGTTGGCATCACTTCCATTTGGACTTAATGGAAATAAAAAGAGAAAAGGACTCTAAACTTGGATATAAGCTCAATTTCTTCTAGCCAGAAACTCGTTATGGTCTGGCTCTTGTTCATCATACTCATGCTCACACATATAACACCAACTCCATCTATCATGAATCAATCATACTACTGCACAGTATGTTCCTTAACCCTTCTCTTCACCAAAACTGTGAGTTTTTAAGGAATCTCCTTTTCCCAGAAGTATATATACTTAAGCAACAGGATGAAAAATAGGAGACACAAATAAGTGACTTAAAAAATCAGAGGCATGCCAGGTGTAGCAAATAAAGCAAATCTAGCCTTTCTGTTAGAGACAGATTTGTGCTGACAAACTTACAATTTAGTGAAGACAGATGAGCTGCCAAATGATACCTTTTAGAATTTCTGAATAACTTAAAATGTAATTCACAGAAAAGCATTCTTTTAGAGTGAATAATCTGAACAAACATGAAAAACAACACATAACAAAATAAGGTTCCAGGTCATGCAGTCATTTAAAAAAACAAAACAAAACTGAATTTAGAGGAAAATGTCCAATATTTTACAATGAACAGCACACAAAGCAGTCAGCCGATTTGAATCTTCATGCATTTAAGAAGCAAAATGGAAGTTAGAGATGCAACTGTGGTCTGAACAATACTTACAAGATAACAAGTTTACCTGACTTTTCTAAATTTCCAAGCAGCTAACAATTAAGAAAACAAAAGACATTCATTGATTTGCAAATGTTTACTACAAATAACACCACAAAACACAAACAGAATCCATTATTTGTGACCCACACAGTACAAATATTTTCCCCTCAATCATTTGGGGAAAAAAATGCAAATAAATGCTGCTACAGACTAAGGAGCCGTGCCCTAAAACTGGCAACACACAATACTATAAGAAAACTTTTTTAAAAGAACAAAATATGGAAAGAAACTACACAGCATACCAGACCAATGGCAATTAATACAACTATGGGTTTTTGGCATATGAATTGAATCGGTCAGCATTTCAGTTTAGATATGTATGCAACTTAACTGTTGAAGAGAAAGCAATAAATTTTTGGAAGAATCCAACGGGGAAAATGCAAGATTTGATCAAATGGCATCAAGCTTGGAGGCAGAGCTAGCATACACACAATCACAGGGCCTACCACACTCCCTGCATAGAGACTCACGATGTGACAGTGCTGCCTGGGCCAACGTGATGCAATGAGAGGTCAGGAGCTCTCAGTGGTTTGGCCGCTCAGCACCGATGGTAAGAGGCAAGCACTCAACCATTTCTGCTGGGCATCAAACTGTCACCCTCAGGAGGATTGTAGACATGTGCTCAGCACGTTTCCTACTCTGGGAGCTGAGTGTGTGTGAGTAGGAGGTGAGCCAGAAAAGATCCAATTCCTAAAAACCTAACATTCTCTGCTTTATCAGAGAACTGAAGGGAAAGGCACAGACTATCTCTTTCTAAAACGCCAGAAGCCAGAAAACGCCAGATGCCAATCATAATTTCTTAGAGAATTATTTCTAAAACACCAGATGCCATCATAATTTCCCAGGAAATGGACAAAATATAACTAAAATGATTAAAGTTAGAAATATTTTCGTAATATTTTTACTTTTCACATCATGAAAAATTGTCCTAGTAAATTTAGTGGACATATAGCATGGACTAGACATAACCATCTAATCAGAACATGTGTGTGTTTTAGTCTTTTAAGGTGAAAAGAGGACTGATGCTGAAATGACGGTGAAAGTTTTATGAAGGTAAATTTCCAAAGTTCTCGTCTAGAACATAATCTTGTGAAAGAGAAAGTGAGAGGGTCAGGGAAGCTGGGATGGGAGGTGAAACTTACTGGGAATTAACTAAACCTAAAAGTGCTCTCCTCATAATCTGCCTTGAAAATACACCTGAGATGTATTAATTTTCTGTAGTGTCCAAACCGAAGATACTTTGGCCTTTTCTTAACAAATCAGGGGCTTGCCTTACCTCAGGGTGACACAGATGGAAAGGCTGGGCTGAGCCTGCGTTATCTAATGGTCACATCTTAATTGGGGAACTCATCTTTGGAGTCAGGTTCTACCAACTCCTAGCTATGTGAGCCATAGTAGGAAAAACTACTCACTGGCCTAATTTTCCTCACCCATAAAATAAAATCATCAACACTGCAAAAGCTGTTGTAAGGATTCAACAAGTACAATAAATATTTGAAAGCACCTAGTACAGTACCTGGCATTAAAAAAGGAAGAAAGAAATCTTTCCTACATCTATATGTGTGTTTACATTTCCAATCTACTATCGACGTGCAAGTGCTATTCAACAAGAGCAAATTTAATTGTTGAAAATATCAGTTTTGTATTTTGGTTTATTGCTCAGAAACTAGAAAACACCTTTTCTAATTAGTAGAATCTCTTAGTTGTGTCCCAGTTTAGCTGAGAAACAATTTTAGCCAGAAACAGTTTACTTAGATGCCAATGTTCATATTAAGTATGTTTCAGAATATGATCATGTTTATAGTAAATCATCTCATGTCTCCATTTAGAAATGCTGGCCACCCTACCCAGGGAGAAGCCTGGGACACAGTGGGCAGAACATCAAGATGAGGAAAGGAAACAGGAAGTTCAGATACCCTGAGATACGGCTCTAGGAAAATAAGAACCCCTCATGTTCTGACTGGTTGCATGGCAGCTTTGAAATTATTCCAAAATGGATGTTAGAAAAGGTAAAAACAGAAATATGAAGCAAACTACACCTGGCCAGTGATCACATCATACAAGGAAATACCATACCTTTCTAGATGAGGACCCAGCAAAGAAGAAGGGTCCAACAGCTAGTTTTAGGCTTTATTGCCAATTAAAAAAAAAAATCAAGCTCAGTATTATCTTTCTCCAACCAAGCTCTTCTAGTGCCCAATAGAAAGTATGCCTTCTTTTTTAAACACACAAGACACCTCCTTGTCTGACCGACTATAAGCTTCCTCCTCATTGTCAGCATTTCCATCTCCCTCGTCAGAATTTAAATGCCTTAAGTCCACCTAGTTACTCTCCACAACAGATAGTGATGTCTCATTTTCTCATGCTTAGACCACTGACCAAAAAAAAAAAAACTAGGAAGCTGGCTTTAGCCTCCCAATTCACCTTCCTCTATGTGTACGCCTTTGTGAATAGTTTGTTCACTCTCATTCATCCAAAACATGAACATGCCCAAATGTGCAATGTAAATCTCTGCCCAGAAATATGGTTGTATTAAGATCAATTTTTATAATTTCAACTGCTTATGGGACAGAGCTTAACTTTACATTAAATTCAAAAATCAAACCCAAAGTCATCCACTTCCTCTGCCAAACTCCCAAATTATCCATTTCTGCCAATGGTGTCACTATTCTCGACATGTCAAGGCCAAAATGTCAATCTCTTTCTTTCTACCATTTAAAATCCTATCAATTCACCTTTCCTAACTCTCCTAAATGTTACTGATGACCATTCTTTGACATAATTCCTCCAGTCAGCTTTATACTCACAGATTAGAATACACACCTTTAAAAAACAACACATACGTCTTTGCAAAGCATGACATTTTTGATCCTTTATGTACTATTATTTCTTCATAATTATTATCATATGACTTCTCTAAAAGCACATACCTCTTTTGGTAAGGACACTAATTTATTTCTGTCTGCATTCAAGTTGCTCAACTTCTTTAGTTTTCCAATGCTTTTAGGTAGGGTCTGTTAAAATGACAATTTCATTATTAATTTAACACATTTTTAACATGACTTACAGTAAATAAGATTTTTGCAAGGACCCAAAAAATATAATCTCATCCAGCAACAGAAGCAATAGTTCTTGCTGAGTATTAGATATTTGTAGTATTCACTTAGGGGGCGCAACATTAAGAATTTTGAATTTTTGTTAAAATGATAGTCTGCTTTAAAAGAATGAAGGCAAAAGTCGAGACCTGGGAAAAGGGAAACATCTTGTAAAGGGAAATAAATGCTGTTCAACTCAAGTAAGTAAGAATTTGCACCCTCAAGATTCATTCCTGCCCCACCTGCACCTTCAAGGACCACACTGGGACAGTGGCTTAGATGCTGGTGGAAGCCAGAGCACTGGAGCAACAGGGCAGGGAATCAGCACCTGGGGGAGCTGCTGCATGTGCAGGGAATCAGCACCTGGGGCAGGTGCTGCATGGGCAGGGAATCAGCACCTGGGGCAGGTGCCGCATGGGCAGGGGAAGGTGAGGGCTATAGGGATGGGCGAAAGGTGAGCATCCTGGAGTGGGGAGCAGAGCTCTACCGGAACCGGGCTGGTGCCCACATGGGGGTCTTCAACACTACATTACAATCCAGTGGTGATTATTATTTTTAGAGTTGTTATGATTACTATTGGTAAGCCTAAAGTCACAAAGCAGGACTGGAAGATTTTGTAGCTCCCATCACACCTGCCAGAGCCTGGCTGCTTGAGCTGCCTGGGGGCTGCTGGGCTCCCCACCCTCGTCTGTGCGCTCCATCCTACCTTGCTGTCCTTTCTGCTCTTTCCACCTAAAAGAGCATTACTTACTCTATTTATAGAGAAAGGAAAAAAGTGAAAAGGAAAAGGAAAAAGAGGTTTAAAAAAACAAAGTGACCAAATGAAGATGGAGAAAAGAAGAGGGAAAAGTAGGAGAATAAACTGAAGAAAAGAGAGTGGCTGTATGACAAGTGAAAGAGGGGGGAAGGCGAAGAAGTGACAGCTGAAGGATGGACAAAAGCAGAGGGGGCAGCAGAACAGGGAAAGACAACTGAGGTCTGCTGCCACTCTGCCCACCCACCCTTTGCCAGGGGGTACATGCATCACCCCTGCCCTTGTCTGGTGGAAGCCTGGTCCAAGTGGAGGACCCCTACAGCCCCCTCCACCCCCAAGTTCTTATAAGAAACAGCCTTAACCAGAGCCCATCAGATGCCATCCTCTAGCTCCCCGATCAAGAGTGTTTCCCAGCCCCCATCCTGCCAAGGCTTTTCCAGGCCAACCTCTAACTCTTTACTCTTCTCTCCTGCTCTTCCCATTTCTTCAAAGAACGCAGGGAGAGGCCAGAGGAATCCTGACAAATATTCCCGGTGGTGGTCTCTGGGCACCACAGCTGGGGCATCAACACATCCAGCGAGAGCAGCTTATCCCCACACCTCACTGGAGATGTCTGTGAGGCATGTGTTCATTCCCTATATTCGAAGCACCACAACTGGGACACAGGCTCAAGAGGGAAACCTAAGCACCACTTTCTTTGCTTAAGCAGGTTAAAAACTGATCTTTAGATCATATATTTGCTTTGCAAGATCCTTTTGGGATGTAATGTGAGGAAATTTCCATTAAGTCCACTCAAATCACAAGTAAGTAGAATCTGCTCTAGTAAGTCTTTATGATATATGTGCAAACCACACTCACCAGGAGCTGATTTTCTGTAAGAACTAACTCAGTGAGACTTTCACAATCCCCAACTGCTTCAGGCAACTGTGTGAGTCTATTCTGATCCACCTTCAAGATTGACAGTTTCTTTAGTTTTCCTGTAAAAGCATTATTATTATTAAATTCATTAGTAACAATTGTTTTCCTAATCACTGCTTGGAATTTCCTATTTGCTGTTCTTTTCATTTTAAACAGTTACTTATTTTTTCTTCAGCTTTTCACATTATGAAACTCTAACACTTTCATTTAGATCACTAAAGGTTGGGAGTTAAAATAATGTTTAGAACATTAAAAACATTCAGCAATTAGAAACAAAACATTTAAAAAAGCATAAAAACATCACATCAAAGCCAAGAAATTTACAGAAAAACAAAACAGCTTTCTCTGCATGGAGGTGTTTCATGCACAGAGGAGACTTGCATTTTACTCCAAGAATTATCCTTACCATGAACAAAAAAATAAATAGTTTATTAAATCACCTATGAATGAAAATGACTCAGTGAAGATCCCTACAGTGAGGTATTTTTATAGGTGCAGAATAAAGCGGTAACCTCTGGAAAGCCATATTAAGGACAGAGTCTATGTCACTCAGGGCTGGAAGACTTGACGCCCTGGTGATACACACTGTCCATGGGAAAGAAGAAGTCGTCTTGCTGCAGCCTCCTCAGAGTCTTCACTAGCAAAGTCATTCAGATCCTCACTTCAACAAGTCATGGGATTAAGCCTACAGAGCAGGTGCCCTTCATGCCCTACTGAGTGGCTAACACACTGACACTTTCTCCACTACATCAGAAAACAGTCTCTTGGCTGGGTGGGGTGGCTCATGCCTATAATCTCAGCACTTGGTGAGGCTGAGGCGGGTGAATCATGAGGTCAGGAGTTCGAGACCAGCCTGGCCAATGTAGTGAAACCTCGTCTCTACCAAAAATACAAAAAATTAGCAAGAGTATGGTAGCACATGCCTGTAGTCCCAACTACTTGGGAGGCTGAGGCAGGAGAAGTGCTTGAACCCGGGAGGCAGAAGTTGTGGTGAGCCAAGATCGCACCACTATTCTCTAGCCTGGGCAACAGAGTGAGACTCTGTCTCAAAAAAAAGAAAACAGCCTCTTTTGTAACACAGACATAAAGCAGGAAAGAAAAATAATGAAAGTTATATCTTGCCTTGTGTGCAGCCACAGAACAAGATAGGAGAACTAACCAATTCTTAAGCTCTTTATTTAGCATAATCAATAGCCTAACACTGTTGTTGGATGGTTTCCACCTACCCTCACTGTCAGGAGACCCACTGGCATTTTCTGCAGGGTATACTGAATAGCACAACCAAGCACTGAAACATCTTACCCCAACAGAGAAGTCTCCTGGCAAATAGTCTTCTAGCCTCTCCTTGAATACTTCTAGTGACAGGGTACTCATTTCTTCACTATGCAACCCAAACTAATTTGTACCCTATCTTTGTTTTTGTTTGTTTGTTTGTTTTTTAGAGACAGGGCCTCTCCCTATTGCCCAGGCTGGAATACAATGGTACAGCCATGGCTCACTGCACTCTCAAACTCCTGGACTCAAGCAATCCTTCCCACACCCACTGGGCTTCTGAGTAGCTAGGACTATAGGCATGTGCCACCCCACTTGGCTAATATTTTTATTTTTTGTAGATATGATGTCTCACTATGATGCCCAAGCTGGTCTTAAACTCCTGGCCTCCCAAAGTGCTAGGATTACAGATGTGAGCCATGCCCAGCCATTCTTGCCTTTTAAAGCTCTTTCTTAAATGAAATTGAGCTTCACAATCCTTTCATTTTGCCCATTTAAACAGAAAGCTGTAATATATCTCTTTCTCTGGCAGACAGTCCTTCAAACTTTTGAAGTCAGCCATCTCATGCTTGCTGCTGCCCACTCTAAGCAACAAAACACATCCGGTCTCTACGACCCTTTTCAGATGCCATAAATGATTCTCAGTGAACATCTCTGCATAGAGTCAAAATCCCCATTGATTTTCCAGCTGGTTTTAACCAAAATGCAATGTCTGAATTTCTACTGAAATTTTCATCTCAACCACATACCATGGAGGAAGTGGTCCTCTGCCACACAACTTCTCCTACTACTAAACATCTTTCAAAAACTTCCTTTGATGTTTTGAATAAAAGTTAAAGACAGCAATCTTATGATGACTTCATGGTTAAATATAGTCGCTTACAACTTCTAAGTGGCTTTGCTCCGACGGAGCTCCCAAGTCCGTTATCTGTTTATACCTTCTCTGCGTTTATTTTCTCACATTGGACTAAGTTCCTTAATAGTAAAGAAAATGTTTGGATTGATTTTTTTTTAAAGAAAATAGCACAGGATGATTAAAGAATTATCAATGAATTAAAAATGCCTCAATTCGATGACACCATTCTTCCCTCAGCAGCACCTTCCCGGGGTCATGCAATAAGTCAAAGTTATTTTCTCATAAACTATTTAAAACACCAAATTAGAAATTTCTTAGTGACTGCTCAGATGACTTAAACACAGTTTATTATTTGGGGTAATCCCTCATGAAATCATTGAGAGAAGACACAGATGAAATAGAAATGAATCGATGATTAAAAGTAATCACAGCAGAAAGAGATACCAACCCAGGATGACAGACACATCTGTATATAGAGAAACTTCTGTTGTAATAAATACTCTTTGCTTTCTTTCTTTAAAAACAAACAGCAAGGAGGCTTTAAGGAGCCACATCTCCAGCATCTGAAAATGGTGACCAAAGGATCAAAGTGTGCTCCAAATGCTCAAGACGACAGCCGGCAGCGTCTTTAGCAGTCAGGTATTTCCAATGCTTACCAATGCCATCCGGAATAGTTTCTAATAAGTTCTGGGAAATGACTAAATCCGTTAATGAAGTCAGGCCACTGATTTCTTCAGGAAGTCTTTCCAACCTGTTTTCAGAGACATCTAAGCACAGCAGGTTCTTCAGATTTCCTATTTCCTATAACAACGACATGGAAAAATAAACGCACGCTTAAATCTGCCACAGTGCAGAGGCATTAGTTCCAGTGATTTTTCACAGTCAAATCCCAAGGCAGTCCTAAGGATGTTATCTTTAGCATGAATCCAAATGTGAAAGCAGGGCCAAATTCCTAGATCCCTCCCAGTGAAAGTGGGAAGTTGTACGAATCACAGACATGGAGCTGGGAGGGACGCAAAGCCCTATATCTTTCAAGCAGGTCAGGAATCATTCCCACCTAATAGGTGAAGATACAGGAGAACAAACAGCTGCAAGGTCACACAATTAGAAATGAAAAAGGAGGCTAGAATCCAGCTTTTCAAGTTTGTAACTATCTCTAGTAAGCAGCTTACACTGCAGGGTGACCCTGGGATTTCCTCTGGTAAGAATCTAGCTGATTTGTATTTTCTTCCATGACAGGTAGCACTTGCTGGCACAAACATCAGTGCAATTGCTCCTCAGCAAAACTGGGGCATACACATCTATCCATATCTTTAACACTGAAAGAAATATACTGCCTTTAGTGAAAAGAGTCTACCAGGATAAGGTAAAGCACCTCTATGAGTCTAACATTCTATTCAAGACCTACCTTTCCTTCCAGTCCCAAAGTGCAAGCTTTCTCTCTTATCGCTGCCCCTACTTTTCCATTCCACTTCCCAGTATTAAACCTTATTCTCATTACTCCCTAACCCTGACTGCCAGCTCTGCCTCTTGGGCTCTAGTCTTGACTCCCCATACCTGAAACAATTCCATAAACTATGCTTCCTCATTTCCTTCCTGAAACACAGCTAGCTCTAGTCCTACAATAGGACCACCTTTTATTCAAAAAAACATCTAGTGACTCCCTGATGTCTACGTAAGTACAAATTCCTCCATCTATATTTAATTTGGTCTGATCTCTTTTTTTCAGCTTATCATCTACCTGATACTGCCTTATGATCCTGTCCCTGTATTTCCTGTCTAAAGGAAACTAGACTACAGTTCTACTAATTTCAGGCCGGATCCATGAAGCTGTTCCACTCTTCATTAATTCCTTTTAACAATGCCATTGTATCTTTCTCTTTCCATCATCATTGAACATAAGAAAAATCATTCTAATTATTTGAGTTTTTGATGTGTTTAGTGCTGATTTAACACAAGTTTATACTATAGGAGCAAACGAGATTTTTAAATAACCATTCATAATACAATCATTAGAATTTTAATTTCTTTGTGTTTAGAATATCACACTTTGCACA
>NW_016107463.1:2447289-2470276 GCF_001604975.1 Cebus imitator | reverse complement strand
AACTGTAGCCAAGATCTCATCAACAGACTTAAAGTAGTTCCCTAGTTCCATTAGTCATTAGGTGACATTACGGTAACTTCATTTCTATAACTATGACTACTAAAAATTTACTACAGCGCTTTCTTCTAGTATTAGGGTTCCCTGCATTGATATGCTCTTCCCCACTAACCACTAAAAGTACAGAGCCCTTCACAACTGGTCACATGAAAAACTGGCTATGAAAGACACAAAAAAGCAAAATTCAATAACAGCTGGAAAAATACAAGAGGAAAATGCCTGTTGGTTTTTGTTTGTTTTAGGTTTCCCAGTTTCTGTCTCAGAACGTGGGCCTCTCTGCTAAGACTCCACAAGGTGACTGTGCACAGAAGTCTACACAAGACTCCACTTCATTTGGGACATGGTTGTCCCACTTGGGAACAGTAGGAAAAGCCTAAACCCTATGACATGCCAGCTAAATCATAGCAACATTTGGAAAAATATGAAATAAAAGCATTTAACATTGCTTTTACATGAACTATTATGGGGCAAAACATGGTCAAATTATCCCAAAGCACTTGGGACGTCACAGAGTGGCAAAAAGGTATATCATCAGAAACATGGGTCCTGGCAATTTATTAATCTGCTGGGCTTGAAGTAAGCTATATGGGTAGCAAGGACAAAATAAAACACAGATTTCGCAAACTAAAGGAAATATTTACTATATTTAGAAATGGTGGGTGGAGGTTTTCAGTTTTTATATGGCAATGGAGAATGATGAATGCTCAACCAAATGTGCTTTTGCAATCAATGTTTTTGGTTTTCAAGATCCTTTTATAGCAAACCTTATGTGGCAGCAGGAAATACAAAAAGCTTATTGTTGCTGTTTTATGTTTTGGGGAGATGCTGTGAAATTACCACTTACCTGAGGTAATTCTGACAGTTGATTTCCATCCAACCAGAGATCTTTTAGACATAAGAGGGCTCCGATTGATTCTGGCTAAAACAAAACAAAACAAAAGTTATGGTAACAAAGATTCAAATTTCAGTCTTTCCTGAAGAAAGAAAGAATCTGAATTCATCTGTTAACAACTGGGTACCTTAGCAGATGACCATTGGTACTGCTCTAACATCAAGTCCCCTTCCTCAAAGTGCCCAAACTTTCCCCAACAATGCCAGTTGTTTCCACCTATGTCCATCATCTCTAGTCCTGACCTTCCCCACCCATGAGTCATAATTCCTAACTTGTGTGAAATGAAGCTCGTTGCCTATTATTCCCAAGCTACATCTGTGGAAATACTGGCTTCATAAGGATCCCTATAGGACTCCCCCAAATACTGTGTGATCACAACTAAAAACAACATTAAATTCAAATCTCTAATACGGACTTACCAAACTATGTATTTCATTGTTTCCTAAATCAAGTTCTTCTAGTCTCCGCAGCTGAGTAAGAGAGCTATTTAAAAAAATGAAGAACACTTAGAGAAAACTTAGAAATGGTGAGCAATAGAGTATCCCTCACCTGGACTAGCTTCAAAAGTAAGATTCATTTTGATTTTTATGGTAGAAAATGTTGCACAGAAAGGACTGTTAAGAAAAGGCTGGCTGGCATCCCCAAACTTCCCAACACACAGAACATTTCTGACATAACACTGTAGTCCTATTTTTTTTAATACACAAATTCATTCTGTACAAAATCTCCTGTTTTTTTCCCCAGAGACTCACTCAGGAAGATATGTAAGAAGATTCTCTCTCAGTTCCAGTGAAGTCAGGTTATAAAGACTAGAAATAAACAGAAGAAAAAAAAAAAAAGAGTATAAGACAAATTCCTGAGATTCTTCCTACTCCCCCCACCCATACACACACACTAGACAAGTTGTGTCACTTAATAAAACTTAGTAGGTCACTTCTCAGGGTAAAAATACCTATCACCACCACCCCCTACAGCCATTAAAAACAATATCATCTCTACCTCTCAAATTGTAATCTTAAGATATTAATTAAATAATTAACAAAAGAGTAGTATGTCATGACTACAAGGCACCTTCATTCAAATGTGATATGCAGAAACAACTCATCAGCCAATAAAACACAACCACCCCCAGGACTGAGACGGAAGCCGAATGTGTGCTTCTAGACTTTCGAATGACAAAGATGCACTGTTACCATAAAAACAGTAGCACCTTTAATCTTGGAGAGCTCAGAGCTTTTCTTCCCAATATCAGTGAGAGACCATCTGTGCTTTAAAGTACGGGGCATCTCAGTCCAGAGAGTCCAAGTTGATCTACTTAAGATTGTAAATTCATGGGGCAAGCGGCAGCTGCACTAAGAAAGTAGCTTCCATGCAAATGCATTCAGGATCATGTCATAATGCATCTTGCACAGTGCCTGGAACACAGACTGATTTAATAAATGGTAGCTATAATAATGTTGCTTTTAGTCTTATTAAACTCTAGAATGAGGCTCTCTTCATCAGATTCGCCAGCCTCTCGGGTGTAATCCAGTCTCTTAGCAGCATAGTGGAATGGGACAGATGTTTGACAGATGGGTCAAATCTTGATGGGCAGTGGCAATTCTGCATCACCAGAAACCGTCATGAAGTTGTGTCGGCACTGGCAAAACATACTGATTCAGAAAATAAGTCATTCAGTCTACTGCCCCTACAAGCACTATACTAAACTACACCAACCAAAAAGTCACATTTTGCTAATATCACCATAGTAACGTCCAGATTTGGAGGAATTTCATTGCTGAGTGCACAGAACACAAGGAGTCAGACATTATCCCAACACTCTAATCTGCCTTAATCCTCCATTCTCCCTCCTTCCAACAAAAAAGCCAGAATCATGTGTACTAACAAAACTGGTTTCATAACATCCAGAAATGTAAACTTAAATGAACAGTGTATATACAGCTTAAAACCTGTTTGCCAGAAAATATATTTTAACTGTACTATGAAATGTACAAATCCTACATCTCCTTTTCCAATGTTACAAAACTAATAGTTTTTCTACTTAAAGCAAGAACAAAACTTTCAATCTTTTTTTAAAAATCAAACTCCCTGCCAATAGGTGACCATGAGTTTAATACCAATGTTCTTCAAATCAAATATAACTTGATGCAGAGTTGCAGTTCTCTGGCTCTACTTTTTTTTGACCAAGTATTTACGTAGAAGAAGCAACAAAGGGAGGGAGAGGAGGATGAGATGTATACCACCCAGTATGTCCTTCCAAAAGCAATCTGTAAATAAGTGTAAATCATAATTCTACTTGAAAAGTAAAAATTAAAAACAAAGGGCTTTGTGTTCAGTTTTAAATTTCCATGTAACATCTAAACAATTTTCTCAAGAAGACAGTAATCCCTCGACTATTTTCACATTTAAGTTTTAAAAATCAATGTTAGGACTGTCACTTTATCTATTCAGTATCCACGGCCTTCACACCTATTTTAACAAACCAAGGACAGCCACTAATGAAAGAAGGAAAGTGTCCTTCTTTGCATCACAAACTTGACTCACTGGGCATCACTGAAAGAATCTTGCAAAGCAGTTTCACTCAGCCTCATGCTGAGTGTTGTGGCAAGTTTCCACAGCCATGGTCTCAGCATCTCCTGCCTGAAACATAGACCATGGCATCGGGGGAGAAACACACCTGCTAAGGCAGGAGGAGCTGTGCAGGGTGACTTCTGTGAGCCATGTTATCTGGTCAGTAATGACCCACCAAGTTGATAATGCTACCATGACATGATTAGGACCGTGAGGTTTTGTGTGAGGCCTATTTGTTAGAAACAGACAAAACCACAATTCGACTCTGGCCAAATGCCAAAGCTCCTGCCCTCACCCTCACTGACTGAGGCATCTCTAGGTGTCTCCCTTCTTCAGAGCTCTCTCATTTAAATTTTTAAAATACCTCTCAGTTTTAGGTACATACACAAATCTTACCTTCTTAAACGCACCAAGAGACACTGAAATTTTTGCTGTTTGATTTTAAGAATATGGTACACATTTTAAAATTATCTTTAATTTGTGTCTCGAGAGCAAACGGCATAGGCCACAGTCACTATAAGCAAAAATACAGCTGAAATGCCCCAGATTTGTGGCATAGTTCCCACACCCATCATGCTAATGCCCAGATAGAATATCATGTTAAGTAAAAAGTTCCTGGCTGCAAACTTCTTAGTTTCTACATTTGGGGGAAGTAAAGTAAATGTGGATGTATGGGTTTTACATGAACAGCAAAAGATATATTTTTATAATTTTTCAAAAGTAAAAATTAACCTAAAGTATAGGCTAATTATCCCTTATCTGAAATGCTTGGAACTGTTAGCATTTCAAATTTTGGATTTTAGAGTATTTGCAATATACTTAAACTGTAATCCAAAATGCTCCAACAAGCATTTTCTTTGAGCAAATGCTTGGCACTCATAAAGTTTCAGATTTGGGTGCATTTCAGATTTCAGATTTTTGGATTTGGAGTGCTCAAACTGTACGTAAAAGGAATCCTTATATTCTGAGGTAATACTTCCCCAATTATTTAAAACTATTTAAAATAAAGAAACTTGGCTATTATAATCAGACTCTATAAACCCACTGATGAAAGCCACTCTAAAAAGAGCACATGGAATCTGAGGGGTCTGGGGCACAGGCTTGAAACCTGCCTTCCCTCACTAACTAGCTAGGTTTGCTTGGCTGAGGTGTTTACTGCTGAATCTCGATTTTCCCTAAAATAAATATAGTCATATCTATTACGGCAATTAGAGCATACTACATTTTCCCTTCAGGTTAACAAAGAAAAGTTCTTGCCTTATTTCCTTAAGACAGCCTTTGTCCCTGAGTGCAGCTGGGTACCTTACGAATGTGTGTGCCTTTAGTCAGGGTCTTCAGAAAGATTGCTGCAGACGCTATTAATCAGGAAGTCATCTCCACTACTAAGAAACTCTTTGAAGGACGGGCCCTATATCTGGCATTGGCCTATTTTTAACTTAACAAACATTATCCGTAACTGGATTGGAAGAAATAGAAAGCAAACAAAGGCTTTGACTGCAGACTCCTACCTCTTACAGGAGCCCAAACCTCACAGCATAATCTGGACAAATCAGTCTCAGTTCCAAGCATCATTAAGTGATTCTAGAATGAAACTATGGGTTTGGGTCATCACATTAGTAGCTTGCCTTCGACAGTTCTATACCAAAATGCAGAATCCAACCAGCCCAATCTAGAACGTGGTTCTCCAGACTGTTGTAGTGACAGAGTTGACCTAAAACAGATCAGCCTAAGAAACATGCTCCTGATCAGCTTAGGGAGAGGGATCTGAACTTAATCCTGTGTACTGAAGAACCCAAGCTTTTAATCACGAGGTCAAGAGAGACAAGAAGAGCCAACCTCCACAGGCCTTTATCCATTACTTCAGTTAAACATGGTATTACAGAGATACAAGAAAGAATCAGGCATTTCTAATATTTTTACAAATGTGATTAAAAAATTAAACACTTTAATAGTTCTACTAATAATATTGGCAACTTACTATATGACAGATTTTGTTGTACCTTCTTTATGAGCATTAACTTATGGGATGAGAAACTAAGGCATGGAGAGGAAGCTTGAACAAGGTCTCACAAAATTGTCAAGTAGAAAAGCCAGGATTCACTAGGGAATCTGCATTCTTAGCCACCATGTTCTGCTGACTCTCACTCGAGCTTGTAAGTCAATTTTGCAAATAGGTAACAACATATTTATGTACATATCTGTGTGCGTGTGTGTGTGTGTGTATACATATATATATATGTGTATGTATATATATATGTATACACACACACATAAAGACAGGATCTCACTCTGTCACCCAGGCTGAAGTGCAGTGGCATGATCCTGGCTCACTGTCACCTCCACCTCCAGGGTTCAAGCTATTCTCCTGCCCTCTGCCTTTGAAGTAGCTGGAACTACAGACAAGCGCCACCACCAATGGGTAATTTTTGTATTTTTAGTAGAGATGGGGTTTCACCACGTTGGCCTGGCTGGTCTCGAACTCGACCTCAGGTGATCCACCTGCCTAGGCCTCCCATAGTGCTGGGATTACAGGAATGAGCCAGAACCCCAGCCAATTTATATATATTTACAACAATATATTCAGCGAAGAACTCCTTCTGCCTTTTTCCCCCATCAATCCAGCTTCCTACCACCAAACCATTATCACAAGAAATCACCTTAAAAATTTAAAAATTTCAAATGGATTTATGCAAGGCTTTCCTCAGGTGTGAATGTATATAGTTTATCTCTCTCTCTCTCTCTCTTTCTCTTTTTTTTTTTTTTTTTAAACAAGAAAGGTAGTATTCTATATATATCCGGCACTTTGCTTTCCTCACTTACCAGATTTTTTTGTTTCATTTCTTATTTGTACATACTAGTATTTTGTAAACAATTACACAGTATCTTACTGTCTACAGATACCTTAATTTTTTTAACTAGAACCTATTAACACATTTCATCCTTCAATTTTAATTTCTCACAAATTAATTTCTACATAAGACTATGGAATGATCTCTTCTTCCTCCTCCTACCAAAAAAAACCATGACTTTCTATCCTCTCTGTCAACTCCTACCATTTTTACCACCAAAGCAAGTTGGGGGCAGGGGGATACACCTAACAAGCAGGAAAAGAGTGCATGAAGTATTTCTACTCAGCACACTAATTCTTAATGTTTTACACTGTTCATAATAACAGGGACAAAAGTTGCACTCTTTTGTAAGTCAGAATTTAGGCCAACTGTATTTTTAGGATTCTATTTCAGGGACTGGATGGTTACTTTTAGGAATTTACATCTGTTCTCTACTGTTTTTAAAACCCTTTTCAACTCACTTGCTGAGTTCACTGTTTTTCCATTTTAGTGGCCAAAATCATTAAGAAAATAAAGAGTAAAATAAATTAAGGTAGACCAAACAAACAAGTGGTAGTTTACTGTAAAATCATTAATATATAAAACAACAACTACTTATGGCAACATTATTTGATTGGGAAAAAGTATTAATGGGGGAATGAGGAGTTGCTGATACATTCATACTACTTAGACTCTTTCAACATCAAATTGTTATTCAGGAAACCTCTGGTTACAAATTTTCTTATGGAAGTTTTGCTCGAGAAAACTTTTTAAAAAATCTTTATGTCCGTTTTTTAAATAATAAGTATTTTACAGTAATTCCCAGGGCTCAAAAAAAGAACATTAAATATGGTAATAGTTTTCAAAAAGAAGATTTACTCTCTTAGTCAGATGCACTTCTAATATAATATAGGTAAGCTGCCCAGCACCAGGCCTTGTGAGTGGGGGCCATGTGGCTCACTTAGTTCAAACTCACTCAAATTAAGGTCACCATTCCCAAGGGCAGCAGAAGACATAAAATCAGACCCATATGCTCTAGTTCAATCTTCCAGAGAACCTAGGGCCTACTCACTTGTTCTACTTCTATCAGTGACTTGTAATAATTAAATGTTTATTGATAATGACCACTTAGTGACTGAATAACTGTTTTGTGTACTGGACTATTTCATTACCCACATTACTTCTCCTCTAAGAATGCTATTTCTGGAGAAGACAATTCAGTTAAACAGGGCATAGAGATATTTAGGCTAACATACTTTAGGGTATTCATTTCTTTAATGGTAAAGGATATGGAATCTCATGGAAGGGTATACCAAGTAAAGACAAAGCAGCACGCTCCCAGACACAATCATAGGCTTCCCAGATCTTCAATATTTTCCATCAGTTGCCACTGGAGTTTTTGTTTCCTCTTGACCTCCACTCTCACTCTACATCACTTGAGCATTTTGGAGACTCTATGTGTACCTGCCTGATCACCAGGTGCAAGTAATTAAACAAAATGATCTTGGCACACTATTTATAAGGTTACATTACAGAGTATATCCTGTAAGAATAAACTAGGTCCATTTCCCAGGTATAATATCACCCTTCAGCAGTACCCAACTTCAAACTTGCCTAAGGTCCATTCTTTTTCCTGAGATATAATTCACAAACTATGAAATTCACCTTTGAAAGTGTATAATTTGGTGTCCTTTAATATATTTATTCAGAAGGTACATAAACATCACCACTCTCGAATCCAGAAAATTTTCATAATACCAAAAAGAAAGTTCATACTCATTAGAAGTCATTCTTAAACATCTTCCTCCACCTCACAATCCCCAACAACCAATAATTTAATTCTGTCTCTATGGATTTGACTATACTAGGTACTTTGTAAAAAGTGAGTCATACAATATGTGATTATTTGTGTCTGGCTTCTTTACTTAACATGTTTTCAAAGTTCATCCAGGAATAGTATTTCATTGTATATGTATGCCACATTTTGTTTATCCACTGACCCACTGGTGAAAATTTTGTTTTTTTCTACCTTTTTCTATTATGAATAATGCCAATAATAACCCCGCTATATAATGCCAATAATAACCCTGCTAGATTTTCAATTCTTTTGAGTATACATAGCTAGGAAGGGAATCGCTGGGTCACATGGTAACTATGTTTAATTTCAGGGAGAACCTCCCCAAACTGTTTTACAAAGGGGCTAAAACATTTTACATTCCCTTCTACAACATATGAGGGCTTCAATTTCTCTACATCCTCAACAACACTTGTTAGCATTTATCTTTTTAGTTATAATCATCCTAGAGGGTATAAAGTAGTATCTCATTGTGGTTTTGACTTGCAATTTCCTGATGACAAATGCTGTTAAACATCTTTTCATATACTTATTGGTTTTCTGTATATCTTCCCTGAAAAAATGCCTATCGAATCCCTTGCCCATTTTTAACTGGGTTGTTCTTTTACTATGGAGTTGTAAGAGTTCTAAATATATTCCGGTAACTAGACTCTGATTAGATATATGATTTGCAAATACTCCCATTCTGTGGGTTGTCTTTTCACTTTCTTGATAGTGTTCTTTGATGCACACAAGTTTTAAATTTTGATGCAGTCCAATTTATTTTTTCTTTATTACACAGACTTTGGTGCCATAGCCAAAAAATTACTGCCTAATCCAATGTCACAAAGATTTATCCTTGTTTTCTTATAAGACTTTTATAGTTTTAGCTCTTATATTGAGATCTCTTATTGACTATGGTTTAGTTTTGTCTAGTGTGAGGTAGGGGTATAACTTCATTCTTTTGTATGTTCATAGTCAGTTGTCCCAATAGCATTTGTTAAACAAAGACTATTCTTTTCCCACTGAATTGTTTTGATACCTCTGTCAAAATCAATTAACCATGTATGTAAAGATTTTGATGGGGCTCAAGATGAGTCTGTAGATTGACCTGTAGAGTATTGCTATATTAACAATATTAAGTCTCAACCCATGAACATTATCTTACCACTTAGTCTTCTTTAAATCTTTCAGTGGTTTTTGTTGTGCTTTGCATGTACATGTCCTACATTTCTTCTGTTAAATTTATCCTAAGTATTTTATTCTTTTTGGTGTTTTGTAAATAGAATGGTTTAATGCTGATATATAAAAATATAACTGATTTTTGTTTTGTAATCTTGTAACCCGCTATCTTCCTGAATTAACTGATTAGCTCTAATAATTTTTACAGATTCCTTAGGATTCTTTCTATATAAGATCATGTCATCTGAAGAGTAACTCACTTTTAAAAAGTAAAACACAAAGTGTGTGGCTTCCTTGAATAGAACCTGAAACAACTGATCCCAAGAAAACTATTTTCAGTATTAAAATGTTCTTTTGAAAGACAAATTCATTCACACATTATACCAACATTTCAAAACTCCTTAAAACAAAATTATTCTTCCTGACCCTACCAGTGGAATCTTCCAAGTCTTTATAGTGATAGTAAAGTAAGAAGCCATTGTTCACTAGGCACTGTTTTTAAGGGCATGTCTAAAATATCATATTTGTTTTAATTCAGATAGCTTTCTGAAAGCCTGTCCAAGACTTGGACCTCGACTCAGTAAGACCCCATTGCACGCTCTTCCATGCCAATCGGCAGCTGCAGTGATATAGAAAGTCATTCACTTAATTATACATCAACTTTTTCTAATGGAGATTTAAATAAGGCTTTAAAAATTGCACATATGCAAAAAGGTTCATGAAACAATGTTGGGCCATGAAAATGGGGAGACACTAATGTGTTCTTTATAAGAAGCACACAGTCAAGAAAATGTAGCATCTTCAAGGAAGAAACTAAGTTCAAATGCCAGTTCTACCACCCACAAGCAATGCACACCTGGGCAGATCACTTATCTCCATTTCACAGAGGAAGCTAATAAAGCTCAGGATGGGTAAAGCTAGCCTCAGGAGGAAGGGTGTCATGAGACAGTGTATGTGCCTCAAAGAGTCCCTACGCGACTGAGACTGTCGGCATCAGCTCTGCCTTCAACGCACAGAAAGGAACACAGCTGCTCTCACTGGTCATCAGAATTAGCTCTAAGCTTACTGGCAACAAAGGCAGGAAAATAAATGTTAGAAATGTTATTAAAAAGGAAAAAGCTTACCAGTTCTTTTGGTAAAGCATTTGTTTCCCTAAAAATAATTTATTGTCTCCCTAATGGCTCCTTGTGTCAGATATATTAAGCAATATTAATAGACAATAATTACTCTTTGTTAGAAGGTTTTAGAGCAACATAAGCTGTTTTTTAAAATAGTTGCTTCTTTAAAAAAACTTTTTCTAGAAATTGAGTACAACCACATTAGGTCAAAAAAGTGACGATGCAGGAACAGACTAAAGTGGTCCTAGCATAAAGCTTCCAGAACCTGAACTTGATGGCCTATGTTGGATGCAAGTGGAATGAAAGAGGCAATACTCTGTACCTTGTCATGTGTATTTGTTTAGTATGTGAGAACAATGCCAGGGTAGGTACAGACACAAAGAGAGCTGGACAACCAAGGTCCCTGCAGTATTAGAGCACAAGGTGATCCAAGTACATACACCAGTTATATACATACAATTAAACAATGAACAACTACACTTCTGTGTAAAGACAAAGGACTAAAGTACTTATTGTGTCAGGACTATGAGGTAGGTCAGGGAACCTCCAAGTCTGGGATTTATTCCACCTGTCAATCATTGGAAAAGGCATGATGAAAGATGTAAAATTTCAATCATTAAATGAAACACCCTAGCCAGTTTGGAAAGAGACAAGGAAGGTAAAAAATTTTAACATTCGCCTGAACTGGAATAAGCGGGGTGGAAAATGAATAAATGAACACAAATTATTGTAAAATAAAAAATTAACAAAGCATATGAAAATCATATAATGCACAAATAAATGCTGCAGTACAAAAGTAATCAGTGAGCCTACCCTATTCATGATTGTCTTTGAAATGCACCATAGGAAGTGTTCCTTAAAATTTTTGCTTTGTAAACATTTATTCCTTGATTTAACCCGCCACCGTTATAGCTGCCATTCCTCACTGGTTCTCCAAAAATTAGGTAAATAATTACCTCATCTGTTTTTATTAATCTTTCTTAAATGTATGTATAGCTCATATTTATGTCACTGTTTAATATTAGAAGTGTTTTGGGGTTTTACCCGGAAGTTTCATGATATTTTTGTGATCAGAAATATGCCATAGTAACTTAACTCTTGTTTATATTAATTAGCCTATGGTAAACCTGGCTTCATAACACTTTGTTTCACTTAATGTCACAGTTTTCAAGAACCTATGGATGATGTTATGTGAGGACTTAGTGTAAATAATTGGGAATATTTAAGAATGAAATAAAAATATGTATTCTTTCAACTTATATGTATAATTTTTTTTAAACAGCTACTAGGTTGTTAGGACATAATCACTTATTGAGATTATTGGACCTACTTAATGAACTGTTAGATATTTCCAGGAGTACGAAGAGAAAGTTACTGAGCCCGTAAGGGCCCCAGTAACCAACTGCCCTATGCCAATGGCAGGGTGGAGTATTAAAAAAAACACAGGACTGGGACCTGGAGAGGCATAGTCCAGTTCCAGCTCTGCCATCAACTCCTAAAAACTTCTTCAAATTAACTGACCATAGGCAAACCAAACACATGATAAGAGAGATGTGTGCAGGTAGCCCCAGGTTCAAGGCACTGCAAGTCTGCTCACTCCATCTATATAAAGGCTTTTGCCCTCCCGTCCTAGTCTGAGTACCCCTGCCAATCCTGAGGGGGCCCAAGTCCTTGAGATAGCCAAAGCTTCCCCAGTCAATGCCAAATACTGTTCTAGGTGCCAAGAGGAGAATTGAAGTTCTGTCTTCACTGATGCTTGAAAGGCCGATGCTAATGTGGCTTACCCATTTGACCACATAAGCAGAGGTAATTTACACAAAGATTCTACCTCAGACTCCACAAAGGTAACAGTAAGAATCAAGCATTTAAATGGCCATTCCATGTCCTTTCAAATTTTTTGGAATATTAAATATATAGATCTTCTTTACAAAACAATTATATCTCTGAGAAGTGCTGGTTACTAAATATTGGTTAATTAAATGTGTTATGCTCTAAAGAAACTATTTGGGAATCCTTTGAGAAAAGAATGAAGCCTTCCCATGTGGAAAGCTTGCAAGTTTCAAATAATAATTTGTTTAAAATGCAGTACACTTATGCATATATGAGATTTCCTCAACAATTCACTGTTTCAGCTGTTTTAAGTGCCTTTTCCACATGGTCTTGCATACCAGGGGTGCCCAGTCTTCTCAAAGGAAGAATTTGTTCTTTGATTGTTTCTTTCTGGTATATGAGAAAAGGCCAGTACTTGAGCACGCATGAATCGTAAATCCAATAGGAAGAAACCATAGCTTCTTGCTATGGTAACAAAATTATTAACAACTGAGAATAGAAAAGCCTTTCTTTTTCATTTCTTTTCACAAACTGACCTAATAAGTATCAGTTAATTTCAAGCTCAAAGTGGCATTTTATTCAGTAAACAATCAGTATCTACAATGCTATAATAGTAACAGAAGCTGATTAAGTCTACAACCCAAATAAAACAAAACAGAACAAATCTTGAACATCCACAAAAACAGGTACAGATATTAACAGAAAATATGTAATAATGAACATTGTAAAAATTTATTCTAAAATAATAATTTCCTTTAAAATAGTACAGTAGAGAGTGAGAGGGACACTCTGGTTTAATAATATATTTTATCTCAAAGCATTAAGGCTTTTCAAAATGACACAAAATAGGGGAAAAATGGAGAGGGGCAGGAATCAGAGGCTAGAAAGGAGGACCTTCTGGTAGCTGTAGACTAAGAATGAATGGAAGGGAGGGTAATAAGGAAATTAAACTCCAGAGACCCTGAGAAGCAAGAGGAGGACAGTGTCAGTTTGGGTGTTTAAATGGCTACTATAGTTAAGAATTTTGGCATGGTGGGGGGAAAAGGGAGATGGGTCTTGCTCTGTTACCCAGGCTGGAATTCAATGGCACAATCATGGCACACTGTAGTCTCAACCTTCTGGGCACAAGTGATCCTTCCTCCTCAGCCTTCCAAGTAACTAGGATTGCAGGCTTGAGCCACCAGACCCAGCTAATTTTGTTTGCTTTTGTAGAGATGAGTTTTCACCATGTTGCTCAGGCTGGTCTTGAACTCCTGGGCTCAAGGAATCCTCCCACCCCAGCCTCCCCAAACGCTGGGATTACAGGTGTGAGCCACCGTGCCCAGCACAAGAATTGTTAAATTATAAATATCTGACACTTGATGCAGCAAAAGTGAAGTGTACATGCACAAAATTCACACCACTGTTTTCTCTGCAACTGATACCATAAACCTAGAGTGTATTGAGGGCTTCTTTTCTTCTTCCCCTCCTGAGAGTTTAAGGACAGTTTTTAATTAGTAAGTCTAATGGCATAAAGATAAAACATCAGTGTGCATTTCAGAAAAACACCAACTTGCAGGCTGAACAGGTGTCAGCTAGTTGTCTTCTGCCTTAAGTGGATGGAAAGGAGAGGGGAAAATGTGTCTGCAAATACTCTCATACACCTCTGGAAAGAGAACTTTTGCAGAACAGACACGTCAGATAGATTGTGCTCAACTGCTTGCTGTGGTTCTCAAAGAGCAAGTTTCTGTTTTGTCTTAGAACTTATGCAGGACAGGTACAAACAAGGAAAATCATTTATGATGCTAGGGAACACTCGTCTATCGGGTTAGGGCAGACCAGTCAGACTTCTATTTTAAGTGGTTAGGCATGAGCTACTGCATCAACCTGATTTAACCCACGGTATGTCCTGGAGAAGTAAAAAAGGTCTGCAAAGATAATTCAACTAGTTCGTCTGTGGGAATGTCTAACAGAAGATTTATTCACCAGCAGACACTGTCTTCAGTGGATTCTGCTTCTCGCCATGGCTAGGTCCTCTACAACCTCTAAGCAGCAACATGGAATGTGCCCAGTCATTCCATTCCTCTCCCAATTCCACTCCCACTCTCCAAATACACCATTCTCATTCCCTATTCTTGGATCCACAGTTCACAAACACTGTCTGTCAGACATAGCTGTCCTTTAGAGGCATAGAGTTTACGTTTTTAGTGGAGTTGTTTGTTGGCTCTCCATCATGGTTTAAAATTGCTGAGTGGTTGTTTCTACCAGTATTTACTGGCCACCTGCATGACACATAGTACTTGGCTTAAATTACTACTTTGCCATCAATCAGTTTAAAGACCACTTCCAAACAATTTAGGATTTTTACTAGTAATGAGTAGCAGCACCTTTTTAACCAATAAAATTTAGGGACAATTAGATGCAAAAAACATAGGTGGCTGGCTATAATCTTTCCTGAAGGTCATATTGAAGTATGAGTAAATGGCTTTCTGAATAGACAAATAGGAGCTTTAAAGGGGAAGGAGGTTAGAGCTGATGATATAAACCCCCTTTTGCTCTGATCCACCCAAACTTCACAAAAACTTACTTGCCAATATTTTCAGGTAGAGACTGCAGTGAGACGTCATTTGCAGAAAGACATGTTAAATTCTCTAATTCAGGAAAGCTTTTTGGCAACCTAAAACAAAAAGAAATCTGCAAATTAAAAAAGAAAAGTTCAAGTACAGTACACACCAAGCATAAATATAATGATTTATTCTATGTGCTAATTGAAATAACCTCCTAAAAATGACATTATATATGGTATGTTTGCCTTGTCTTCCTATAAACAAGAGAGCTGTAAGGAAAAAACGAAGACTTCATATACATAATAAATCTACAGGGCATGATAAATACTTATCTTTTTATGGTGATCTAGAAATAACTAAAGTAGAAAAATATACATGCTCTAAGAATAAAGGCAAAAAAATGTTGAGACTACTGAATATTAAAGAAAATGATGAATTATTGCTGCAGCTAGAAGTGTCTAAGAGTAAAAATATTTTATTGATTAGCGGAAAATAAAGAGAACGTTTCACCAGCCCATGAGATTATAAAAAAAATACAGGACAGCTACGGCATAATTATTTTTCTTCCTCTAGTTTATAATATCCAGGGGAATGCTACAGATTACTTAGAATTGATCCGCTGACAGACAATTGCTACTTTCTTAACATTTTTCTTTTAGTTCTATTAAGTTGCCAATCACTTGAAATCATTTTATGTTTTACTATGTTCTACACAAAAGGATATTTTTATATGTCCCTTAAACTCTACAGAATAATACTTCAAAATAAAATCATTATTTAAAATTCACAAAGAAAGTTCAGTTTTAATATTTCTATGGTTACCATATTTATGGAGGTAACTAACTAAAGGAAAAGGATCTTATTGCATCTAAAATGCTGAAGGTTATTAAACACAGATCTGCTAATACAGACAACAGAACATATAAGTATCACTTTTCTCAGTGAGGGAGAGACTTCTGGCTTTAGTGATCGTCTCTATATTAGAATCTTTCATTTTTATCTTTCTAGGTTCCTTTTTTTAAAAAAAAGTCTACATAACAGTTTGATATTTAATATAGGTTAATTCCAAACGTAAAACCAAATCCAGATCCAAAAGATCGGGGTATTAACTGGAATATTTATAATCACTGGAACTGGCTCTGAGGAACAATTAACAGAGGTAAGATTTTTACTTATAATTCAAAAGATGCAACTTATCTGTTATGCCTGAGTTTTTACTGGAAAGTCCATGTCATTTTATAATTTAAAAACTAGCTAAGATTTTCTTAAACTTAAGAAAAATAGAGTTTTAAATAGCAGGTTTAAATAGCTGCTTTTTTACTGGCTGTCATCGTAAGAACTAAACTAGTACAGATGTGACGAGGAAGGACAGACCTAAGGTCAGGAGAAATGAACTGTAGTCCAAGCTTCCCACTCATTAGCTGTGTGATCCTGAAAGGTAATTTAACCTACATGTGCCTCAGTTTCTTTAGCCATAAAACAAATAAGCCAAACTAAGTAATTTTTAAGGTCCCTTCAACTCACAGATATCATCTTAATTCTTAAAAAACAGCACACCTACCAACTTAAAATGGCTTTACTTTAAAAAGTCTGCCAAATAGAAAGCCAGAATAAAAACAAACAAACAAAAAACAGCAAAACTTCACACAATCCTGGTGTGTTCCAGTTGAGAGAGCACTGAAATAATAGTAAAGTCAAATGTCATCAGACATTAGAAAAGGAAAACCGAAGAAATAGAAAAAAGGAATAAGCAACTCGGTGGTTTTAAAAAACTCAACAGCAAGAGAATGAGAATTTCTCAGCTTGCCAAACCCTGTAAGCTCCCTTAAGCTTAGTTCAGTTCAACAAACATTTACTGAGCACTTACTCCATTCCAGGAATGATAGTAGAGTTGAAGATACAATAATAAATAATAGAGAAATACAAGTAACTTCCTCAGGTTAGTCAAGGAGTCTCGGTCAGAGAAATAACTTAAGGGTAAATTTCAAGTGTTATGAAAAAGGTACACACAGAGCATTATGGGAGCCCAGAAGAGGGGCCTGTGGGGAGCAATCGCAAAACAACATGTGATGCTTGAACTGCATCATAAGGAAGGTGAAAAGGTTGGTGCTGTCAGGAAGACAGAGGCATGAAATGAACTAACTAGAAGCACTTTATATTACAGCAGAGAGTGATGTCCAGCACAGGCAACTGAGGGCAATGAAGATTCAGAGACAGACCAAGGTCGGACCGGGGGGCAAGAAGAGGCTTGCACAGCACATGGAGGAGCTCTGACTTTATGTTACAGAGATGGGAGCTATAGAAAAGTTTTAAGAAAAGAGACAGTTGAATGAAAGACGATGAGGAAAAAGGATAAGGTTGGAGAGACAGTGATGAGTAAGAAAGCTATTAGAGTATAGCTTACTAGATAACTATTTTACAGTAATAAATGTTACATGTAACTTAATCACTACAATTCAAAGGAGGAGAATCAGAAATAGTCTTAAAAAGAAAATGTGACCAGGCGTAGTACCTCACCCCTGTAATCCCAGCACTTTGGGAGGCCTAAGAGGGCAGATCATGAGGTCAGGTGTTTGAGATCAGACTGATCAGCATGGTGAAACCCCAACTCTACTAAAAATACAAAAGTTAGCCGGGCATGGTGGCACGTGCCTGTAATCCCAGCTACTCAGGAGGCTGAGGCAGGAGAATCGCTTGAACCCGGGAGGCAGAGGTTGCAGTGAGCCAAGATCTTGCCACTGCACTCCAGCCTGGGTGACAAAGTAAGACTCTGTCCCAAAATACATACACATATATATATATTGGCAATAAGAAGGTATTGGAAAAATAAAACTAAATAGTGCATTCTCCAGCACTCCATACCCAAGAAGGCCCAAGCAATTTTGAAGTGGGTGAGATGACTCAGAAATTTTAGTTTAATCTTAAGATTTCCTAGATCAAAAGAAAAAAGACAGAAAGAAGGAAGAGTACATTTCCTCTGAGGTTCCTTTTAGACTCTTGAGAAATCTTATAAATGGACCCACCTGGCCCAAAAAGACCTCGAGAACAGACTCCCAAGAGCTATCTCTGCATTACCATGTGGGCACAATTCAGTTACAATGGCAACAAAAAATGCCTGGAAGCCCATGATCAATGGACTCATGACTCAGCCAGAAGCCATAAGGAACAGCTCACAGCAATGCCACTCAGCCATGCCTGGGCAACAGACTGTGTCATACCAAGAAGGGTAAAGCTGGAAAAGCTGGAATTAGTAAAACGGACACAGTGGCTTTATTTGCAGGGAAAAAAGCAAAGAAATCCCCACAGCTATTGCTAAGGAAATAATGAGGTTGATAGGGCTTCTTTTTTTTTTTTTTTTAATGGAGTAATAGAGGACCGGTGAGACAGTAAAAGATAGTAAACATGTTTCATGACTAGAGAACAACAAAAAAAGTAACTGTAATATAATTTCTCCTTGGATAACTTTGGTGTAAGCTCTCTGGTAGTTTAGAACCCTGTCTTATACCACAAGACAGAACAGATCAATAGGGGATTTATAAACTACTACAATTCTTCACATTGCTTCAGAAATGCACTCCTCATCCTGTTTTGTACACTTCACTGTGCTACCCCTCTCCCTACAACATCCTTTAAGGTTTCTATCAATAGAAAAGCATGCCTGTCATCGTACAGGGCTATTTATAAAGAAGTATCTGTGAAAGTCAACCATCCTTGATAAAGACAATGATCCATCTAGGTACCTCCAAGACAGTTAACCTGACTGTGTTGTTTGCTTGGCTCTCAAAAAAGACATCTTTACTACTATAGATAGAAAAGTAAGCAGAAAGCTTACCTCATCAGTGGGTTTCCACTGAAGTCAGCGATCTGCAGTGCTTTACAGAATGAAATGCTTTCTGGAATTTCAGGAATATCTGTAGGAGTAGAGAAAATGTCTATCATTTGCCACCATTATGAACAGTTTTCATCATTTCAAGATGGATCACACTCACAAGAGAATATCTGGAAATTCCTACCTCCATTCAAACATGACCTAGATTTATAAAGTATTTTAATACATTTATATGTGCTTTCCTAAGATATATTCTCAACAGAAGCACATTAAAGAAAAATATTAAAAACATCAAATATTAAAAACAAAATTATAGCTATAGGAGGAGTTAGTTCTAGTGTTCTATTGCAGGTGTCCCCAATCCCTGGGCTACGGACCAGTACCTGTGAGGAACCAGGATGCACAGCAGTAGGTGAGTGGTGGGCGAGTGAACGAAGCTTCATCTGTATTTATAGCCTTTCCCCAACACTTGCATTACTGCCTGAGCTCCACCTCCTGTCAGATCAGTGGCTGTATTAGATTCTCATAACAGCACAAGCCCTATTGTGAACTGCCCATGCAAGGGATCTAGGTTGTGTGCTCCTTATGAGAATCTAATGCCTGATGATCTGTTTCCCATCACTCCCAGATGGGACTGTCTGGTTTCAGGAAAACAAACTCAGGGCTCCCACTGAATCTACCTTATGGTGAGCTGTATAATTATTTCATTATATTTTACAATGCAATAATAATAGAAATAAAGTGAGCTATAGACATAATGAGCTTGATTTGTCCCAGAACCATCCCCAACATTAGTCCATGGAAAAACTGCTCATATGGTTTGGCTGTGTCCCCACCCAAATCTCATCTTGAATTCCCATGTGTTGCGGGAGGGATCCGGTGGGAGGTAACCGAATCATGGGGGCAGGTGTTTCCCATGCTGTTCTCATGATCGTGAGTAAGTCTCACGAGATCTGATGGTTATTACCGGGGGAGTTTTCCTGCACAAGCTCTCTTTGCCTGCCACCATCCACATAAGATGTGACTTGCTCCCCCTTGTCTTCTGCCATGATTGTGAGGCTTCCCAAGCGAGGTGGAACTGTGAGTCAAATTAAACTTCTGTCTTTTGTAAATTGCTCAGTCTCAGATATGTCTTTATTAGCAGTCTGAAAATGGACTAATACAGCTTGTCTTCCAGGAAACCGGTCCATGGTGCCAAAAAGGTTGAGAACTGCTATTCTATAGCAATGTAAGATGACTACCGTTAACAATACATATAGTAAGGAGTTTCAAATGGGTGAAAGGAGGATACTACAAGTTCCTAAGACAAAGAAATAATAAATCTTTAGATGAATATGCTAATTACCTTGATCAGATCATAATATATCATATGTATCAAAACACCACTATGTAGGCATAAATATGTACAATTATTTAACAAACGAATTAAATAATAAAATAACAAAAACGACCACGACTGCCATCAAGTTCCACCATTCTATCACAAGCACTGATGGCATTCTGTTATAATTACCCTTAGACTTTTTTTCCTTATGTTTTCATGTGCTGGTATCAGTAACAGGTGTTCTAAAGTGGTGTACTTTTAAATTATTATTTTTTTTCTGATTGCAAACATAAGTATTTGGAAAATATACAAAGAAGAAAATAAATACCACCAACACTCTCATCACCTTGAGGTAATCTTTTATTGTGGTTTTTTAACAACTTGTCACACACACACACACACACACACAGACACACACGTGTGCACATACGCACACAAAGAATGTGTATACAGATATTTCACAATACCAAGTTAATGATTATTTTCTTCACTTTATAAGCTTTTTTCTCCTGTCATTATTTTTCCAAGTAGCTTGCCATTCTTAATGGCAGAAAGGCACATTGTATGATATTTCCATACTTCATTTAATCAATTCCCCCACTGTTAGGCATTTAGGTTGTGCCAAAGTTCCTGACTTTAGTATTGTAAGATGAGCTACAGTTAACAATAATATATTAAGTTTCAAACGGGTGAAAGGAGGGTATTGAAAGTTCCTAACACAAAGAAATGATAAATGCTTTAGAAGAATATGCTAATTACCTTGATCTGTTCACAATACTTTACATGTATCAAAACATCACTATATACCCACAAATATGTACATTTATGTGCATTCCTGATTATTTCCTTAGGCTAAGTTCCCATAAGTAGAATTACTGTGTCAAAGGCATTAACATCTCTACAGTGCTTGAAAAATATTGTTAAATTGCTTTTGCGAGGAGCAAGTTATGTCAACTTACACTTTGATCAGCCTGTACAAGATGCCCTATTCAACATCTTTCCTCCTCTTTTCTTTCTTTTACATTTAAAAAAAATGCCAATTGTATTGGTAAAATAGTATTTTATTTCACATTCTTTTTATTACTAATGCAACATTTTATTTCACATTCTTTTTATTACTAATGCAGTTGAATATTTCTCCTCATATTTACTGGCCTTTAAATACTGTGATTTTTAAATGACCAAAATTGTTATTTTAAATTCCTCTCTTGATACAAAACTTGAGGTTATACTTTTTAGGCGTTTAAAAGGCCTTTAGTTTGCAGCATTTAACTTAAAATATTCATTTATTTTGGACAGTTTGAGAAGGGCTAAAATAGAAAGATTTCTCCTGGTCCCTGATGTTTCTTCCACCAGTCTGACTAATGCAGTCTGAGCCAAAATATACTTAATATTTCTAAATTGTGGGTGGTGGGGAAAGGAGAAAATTAAAGGAAAAAATGGGCACCTTGCTCCAACAACCTCACAGTAATCAGATGCTACATGAAAACTTTTAATTCAAACTTAAAAGCGTAAAACATTTGGATCTATGCCAACATTTTCCTCACACTATTTTCTGTCTTGCATGGTCAAATGGGTAGTGAAAAACAAACACTACGGTCTTAGTTTATATAAATATAATCACTTATTTATGAAAGTAATAGCACAAATATATTAGCTTATTTATGAAAGTAGGACCATAGTGTTTGTTTTCCACTAATATATACACATAGCTTGTCCATAGTTGAATCTGGAATAGATTTTTTTAAACTCACAAACATTTGTGGGCTGAGTACAAATTCAGTTGTAGCACTTTTATATACATTATGTTATTTAATCCCCTCACAATAAATTATTTTATCTTTCATTATACAAAATGGACACGAAGCCTCAGAGACATGAAGTGACTCACCCATCACTATAGGTCTATGTCACTGAGTGCTGGCCCTCCCATGCTCAAGTCATAGCATTGCCATGCTTAAGAATAAACAAACAAATTCATTACAGGATTAGCATCACTGTTCAGGCAAGCGAGGCAGCGACATGCCATTGGCTTGCCATGGTCTGAAAAGTGATGATCATACTCCAGATAGTCTCTCTTCTTGTCACTATTTCAGGTCCTGAGGAGCAGTCTATAAGGCTCGAAAGAGGTGCCTCATTATCTCAGCACAATAAAGGTCACATATGACAAACCCACAGTGAACATCATACAGAATGGAGAGAAGCTGAAAGCTTTTTTTCTAAGATCTAGACAAGACAAGAATATCTGCTCTCACCGCTTTTATTCATCGTAGCACTGAAAGTCCTGCCCAGAGATATTAGGCAAGAGAAAGGAATAAAGGGCATCCAAACTGGAAAAGCAGAAGTTAGATTGTCCTTGTTTGCAGATGACATAATTTTACATATAAAAAAGCCAGACTCCATAAAAAACCTGTGAGAACTGGTAAATAAATTCAATAAAGTTGCAGGATACAAAATCAACATACAAAAATCAGTAGCATTTTAATATACCAATTGTGAACTATCTAAAATAGAAATTTTTAAAAATTAATCCCATTTATAATAGCTACAAAAAATAAAATACCTAAGAATAAATTTAACCAAATAGGCAAAAAAATCTCTACAATGAAAACTATAAAACACTGATGAAAAAAACTGAAGAGGGCACAAATAAATGGAAAGATACACTGTGTTTGTGTGTTAGAAGAATTAACATTACGGCCAGGCATGTAATCCCAGCACTTTGGGAGGCTGAGGCAGGAGATCAATTGAGGTCAGGAGTTTAAGAGCAGCTTGGCCAACATGGTGAAACTCCATCTCTACTAAATATATGAAAATTAAGCTAGGCGTGTTGCTGCATGCCTGTAATCCCAGCTACTCTGGAGGCCAAGGAAAGAGAATTGCTTGAACCTGGGAGGCTGAGGTTGCAGTGATCCAAGAATGTGCCACTGCATTCAGGCTTGAGTGACAGAGCAAGACTCTGTCACCAACAAAAAA
>NW_016107463.1:2445934-2447014 GCF_001604975.1 Cebus imitator | reverse complement strand
AGGGTTTCACCATGTTGGCTAGGATGGTCTCAATCTCTTAACCTTGTGATCTGCCCTCCTTGGCTTCCCAAACTGCTGGGATTAGAGGTGTGAGCCATACTGCGCCCAGCCCAATGCTCTAATTCTTACAGAAACACAAAAGACCCCAAAGAGCCAAAGTAATGATAAGCAAAAAGAACAAAGCTGGAAGTAACCTACTACTCAACTTCAAAAGGATGCAGAGAAAAGGAAATTCTTATGCACTGTTGATGATAATGTAAATTACTATACTACAAAGCAATAGTAACCAAAACAGTATGGTACTAGCATAGAAACTGACACATAGACCAGTGGAACAGAATAGAGAACCCAGAAATAAATCAACTCACTACAAATTGGATTCACTGTATACTGCTTAGTTGATGGTTGAACCAAAATCTCACAAATCACCACCAAAGAACTACTCATGTAACCAAATACCACCTGTTCCCCCAAAACCTATGGAAATACAAATTATTTTTTAAAAAGAAAAATAAACCCACTCATTTACGACCAACTGATTTTCAACAAAGGTGCCAAAATCACACATTGGGTGTGCTGGAAAAACTAGATATCTACATGCAAAAGAATGAAACAAGGTCCCTATCTCTCACCATATACAAAAATTGATGCAAAATGGGTTAAAGACTTAAATGTAAGACCTGAAACTATGCAACTACCAAAGGAAAACAGGGGACATGCTTCATGGCATTGGTCTGGGCCAGGATTTCTTTGGACAAGACCTCAAAAGCACAGGCAACAAAAGCAAAAGGCAGGTTAGGTGCAGTGGCTCACACCTGTAATCTCAGCACTTTGGGAGTCCAAGTCCAGCAGATCACCTGAGTTCAGGAGTTTGAGATCAGCCTGGCTAACATGGTGCAACCCTGTCTCTACTAAAAACACAAAAATTAGCTGGGAATTTTGGCACGTGTCTGTAATCCTGGCTACTCAGGAGGTTGAGGGAAGAGAACCACTTGAACCCAGGAGGCAGAGGTTGCAGTGAGCCGAGATCACACCACTGTATTCCAGCCTGGGCAACAAGAGCAAAACTCCGTCTCAAAA
>NW_016107463.1:2427780-2445899 GCF_001604975.1 Cebus imitator | reverse complement strand
AAAAAAAAAAAAAAAAAAAAAAAAAAAAAAAAAAAAAAAAAAAAAAAAAAAAAAAAAAAACAACAACAAAAAAAGACAAAAGGGATTTTATCAAACTAAAAAGCTTCTTCACAGCAAAGGAAAGACTCAACAGAACAAAGAGGCAACCTACAGAATGACAGAAAATACGTGCAAACTACATATCTGACAAGGGATTGTTAATATCTAGAATACAGAAAAAACTCATTAGCAAAAAAGAAAAATCCAATTTTTAAAAATGGGCAAAAGATCTGATCTGAATGACATTCCTCAAAAGAAGATATACAAATGGCTAACAAGTATATGAAAAAAATGCCCAGTATTACCAATCACAAGGGAAATGCAAATCAAAACCACAATGAGGTATCATCTCACTCCAGTTATTATAGCTATTATCAAAAAGACAAAAAAATAACAAATACTGACAAGGATGCAGAGAAAAGGGAATTCTTATACACTGTTGATGGGAATGTAAGTCAGTACAGCCAATATGAAAAAACTACAGCAGTTTTCAAAATGGAACTACCATATGATTCGGTAATCCCACTATCGGATATATGGCTAAAGGATATGAAATCAGCATATCAAAGATTTATCTGCACTCTCATGTTTATCACAGCATTATTCACAAGAGTCACGATATGGAATCAACCTAAGTGTCTCTCAACAGATGAATGGATAAAGAAAATGTGGTATATTTCACACAATGAACTACTATTCAGACATTAAAAAAAAGAATGAAACCATGTCATTTGAGACAACATAGATGAGCCTGGAGGACAACATGTTAAGTGAAATAAGTCAGGCTCAGAAAGACAAGTACCACATAATCTCACTCAGATGTATAATCTAAAAAAGTTGATCACATAGAAGTAGCAAGTTGAATAGTGATTAAGAGAGCCTAGGAAGTGTAGTGGGGTGGAGGCATCAGAAAATGGTTAATGGGTACAAAGTTACAGTTAGATAAGAGGAATAAGTTCTTGTGTTCCATTCCACAGTATGCATGGCAACTAGAATGAACAATAATATATTAAATTCAAAATAACTAAAAGAGAAGATTTTGAACAATCTTATCATAAAGAAATTATCAATGTTGAAGTCACAGATATGCTAACTACCCTGATTTGCTCACTACACATTGTATAAATGTATCAAAACACCACACCTGCACTTCATAAATATGTACAATTATTATGTGTCCATTAAAGATAAAACTAAAAAAGATACCTCCCAATAAATTATAGCACTGAGAGAGAAAAATTTGAAAAGAGGTGTCTCACAAGTACTGAGGAAGAAGATGAAGCCATACATTAAAATATAAATTTTACAGTGGCTAACTACTACATCAATGAAAAAAAAATCAAAGAAGCAGAGGGTAAAGACAAAAGGTATGGCTAGTAGGCAGAAGCCTTTAATATTACTCAGAATATCAGATGCATCTCTGAGACCTGAAAAGATGGGCCAACCAAGAAATCACATGAATAGTGGCTGTTAAGAAATTCCAGTGGAGCCGGTCTGGAATTCAAGGATCAGAGGATAACAAAAACAACTGCCACAGAACACAGCTGGACTAAGTCCAGACACAGCTGACCTAGAGGTCTGCTTTATAGGAAGGTGAATTCGCTCTTATATGCATAAAGTAGCAGACAGTAAACAGAACGCAAGTCTCCTGACTCCCAACACCACTTCTTTCCAACACATGCATGTTTCTGACTTGACCCTTTGAATATATTTGCCTGTAAAATAAAAACTTTAGACAAGAAAGGCAATAGTGTTGTTTAAAAAGTCTTGATTGGTTTGCTTCAAGCAAGATGCTTACCCTGAAATACTCAGCTAACATGTCAAATCCCCAGGGACACTTTCCTTGAAATCCAAGAGTAGACTGGGCTCTCCAGCTCTCAAGTATCTTGGGCTTCACGTTTGTAAGATCTGTTACAGTTTTAATTAACTAATTGTTTGACCATGGTAAATCTCTCTTACTAAACTCTAAGGTCCCTGGGAAGAAAGACCATGTTGACCTTGTCAGTTGCAGTTTCTCCAGAGCCCACACAGTATTAAGCAGATTGTAAGCAGTTCATAGATTCTGAAGGAATGCATGAGAAACTATATGCAACAAAGACTGTATGAGAACACTGTTCTTTCATGTGGTACATACTATTTCTATTTTACCACTAAGAAAACTGCTTAGTGCCAGATCTCTTACAAGAGATACTATACAGCTTGCGGGTTATTCGCAGTTGAAATCACTTTTAACTGATACCCAAATGTTCTGCTGAGGACAAATGTGAGGCTTAAGACTAAGTATCTGAAGAAAAAAAAAGTCTTCTCAATGAGGTCTTGCCTGACCACAATACCCCATTAAAAATTGTAATTTGAATTTTTTCCCCAGGCTCCACCATTCCCCCTCTTTGACATTCACATCCAATTTCCAAATCCTTTTGATATTCTCTAATTATCTTTCCTATCCATCTTTTTCGGTCCACTATTATTATCAAGCTAGTTCAGGCCCCGATCATCCAGATGATGACAACAGCCTTTTAAATGGTCTCTCTCTGTATTCAACATAACCTCCATCAAATCTGAACTAAGAGCAATATCTGCACCAGTTTTCTGCACTTACTAGGTTGGTGCCCCTGGGCAAACTACTTAACCTATGGGTGCCTCAACTTCCTTATCTGTTAAATAGATAATCGACAAGTATTTTTAAACAATGCTAGTATATCATAATGTAAGTGCTGCAGAAGTTGAGAAGGAAAGAAACTAGGCAAAGAAGGACCCTGTTATGCTCTGAATCAAATAAGAGCAAAGGAGAAGCACAGGTATGAAAGTGACATTTGATGCACAGTGAGGAGAGGGTGATCCCTAGGGAAAGAAGGTACAGTCTGCCTGCAACAGCAGGATATCAGAATGAGAGCATCTGGAGAGAAGGCTGGAAAGATCTCTTGAAAGCAGATTACCATATGCCAGCTTGATCTATTTACAATTAATCTAATAGACAAAGAGTTCCCTCTCCTGTAAAAAAAGATGATACATCTCCAACTTAAAGGGGCGTAAAATAAATGGCACACTAGAACACTGGGGGAGGGGATCAACAGAGATGACCACTGTTTTCCATCCAAGGCCAAATAATTTGAAGAGTAGTATAATATTGGCTGGGCACAGTGGCTCACGCCTGTAATCACTGCGCTTTAGGAGGCCAAGGCGGGTGGATCACTTGAGGTCAGGAGTTTGAAAACTCCTGGTCAACAGGAGGAAACCATGTCTCTACTAAAAATACAAAAACTAGCTGGGCATTGTGGAGCATGCCTGTGATTCCAGCTACTCCTCAGGAAGCTGAGGCAGGAGATTCGCTTGAACCTGGGAGGCGGATGTTGCAGTGAGTTAAGTTTGGGCCACTGCACTCCAGCGTAAGAGACAGAGTGAGACTCTGTCTCACAAAACAAACAAACAAACAAATAAATAAATAAGTAGCATTCCTAATAGAAATAACATTTAGAGAATTTTTGCTAGTTTTAACTATTTGAGAAGCAATAATGATTAAACTTTAAATAAGCATCTATGTATATAGAAGTATTAGAAATACTTATAGTTAGTATACTAATAATACTTGGTACTATTAATGAGATTTTCATCTACTCGTTAAGGAATGTAACCCAAACTACTACATGCCAACTCTCAGTTCAAGCTTTTACATAAGGTGAAACAAAATTTTTTTTTTTTTTTTTTTTTTTTAAGACAGGGTCTCATTTTGTTGCCCAGACTAGAATGCAGTGGTATAATCACAGCTCACTGCAGCCTTGATCTTAAAGGCTCCAGTAATTTTCCTACCTCAGCCCCACAAGTAGCTGGGACTACAGGTGCATGCCACCATGACCAGCTAATTTTAAAATGTTTTGTAGAGAGAGGGTCTCACTGTCTTGCCCTGGCTGGTCTCAAACTCCTGGGCTCAAGCAATCTTCCCGCCTAAGCCTCCTAAAGTGTTCGGATTGCAGGCATCAGCCATCACTTCTAGTTAGAAAAAAAAATTAATCATATTTTTCATTAATGCAAATTGGGCTTGTTCTACATACACCAAGAATAAAAGCATAAAATTTGCTTTTTATAAAATGTCTAAGAATGATTGTAAAATTAATCTTTTTCCTACAACTTTCTTAAGCTAACTTTTAATTCTGACCCATTCTAAGCTATCATTATTTTTGAATTAGAATTGCTTTGAATTAGTGAGATTTACAGTCATGCTTTAAAAATAAAAATATGAGGCTAGGCACGGTGCCTCACACCTGTAATCCCAGGACTTTGGGAGCCTGTGGCAGGCAGATCACAAGGTCAGGAGATCAAGACCATCCTGGCTAACACAGTGAAACCCTTTCTCTATTAAAAATACAAAAATTAGCCAGGCATGGCGGCACACGCCTGCAGTACCAGCTACTTGGGAGACTAAGGAAGGAGAATCGCTTGAACCTGGGAAGTGGAGGTTGCAGTGAGCCAAGATTGCGCCATTGCACTCCAGCCTCGGTGACAGTGTGAGACTCCATCTCAAAAAAAAAATAAAAACAAAAATAAAAAATAAAATAAAAATAAAAACATGAAATGTGCAGTTTAGCAATATAAACATTATACAGCCTATACACACACACACAAAAACTCATCATCAGCCTTAAGCTCTGTCTGTGCAAAGTGTCCTTCAACATCACCAGGAGAACAATCCTGGCACCACTGGCCAGAGGGTTTCTGAGACCGCATATAGCTTTCACAACAGATATCATCACTTAAAAAGTGATTTAAAAGAACATTCCCTGCCCTCCTGGCACTTATATTCTTTCCTCAGCAGCCATTTTTGAACATGCCAGGCTGAGATTCTACCCCACTGAATCCTAAAAGTAATGCCTTAGATTACTTTTCTGTAAGAAATTAGGGCATTCTTCCCACATCCCCAGAATCCTTAAGGTATATCACGACCTTTTCTGAAAAGCTATCAATATTTTAGAGTCTCTCCTGTGATAGAGACAGACTGGATTAACTGACTTCTCAAGTTCCTTCTAGGTGTACGTGAATTTATAAACTCCTGGTCATTTCCTTTCAGGAAGGACTATGGGCAGACAGCATCTATTTGGTCTATGACAGCATAATAAATTCTTTTTGAATAAATCAGTTACTCACTGGCATCTCTTCTTGTTCTACACAAATAGTCTCTCTTCACTCCCGGCTTCAAGACCCATCTGATGCTAGCAAATTATAATACTATGTTCCTTCCACTGGGAATACCATGAAATGCAAAGCAAAACAAAACTTATGTCTTACATATTTTTGTGGCTATTCTCTAAGATCATCAAATATTTGATGGCATTTGTCAGTAGAAAGTTAAATTTAAAAAAACTAAAATGGCTTAAAGAAAGCAAATTATTACCTTCTTCAAATAATGTGTCTTTTTGTAAAATCACAAAGGATAACATTTTAAACCTCAGGACCTATGATATGGAAGGTAAGTTGAAGTTTTACTACTGAAAAGGGGCCAAGCGCTGTTTAAGCAACTATTCGCACTTACTGCATCGGCATGACTCTCCCCACAGTAAGATGCTGTGTTCGCCTATTAGTACAAGGGGCTAACAAGGCCAGGGTCCTGGATTTGGTCCAGGCACAGACCAGTTTCTTTCTCCTGGTTCCAGCCTCACTGCAGTCACCTTGATCATAAAACTGCAGTGGCAGAACTTCACAGAGCCCCTACTTAGTGTGAGGTACAATTCTAAACACTTTGCACAAATGAACTCATTTAAACCTTCATAAAAACGTTAAGGAGATGCCATTCTCTGAATCAGCAAATGGAGGCACCAAATGGGTAAGGGCCTTGCCCAAATTCACACAGCTGGTCGGTGGGATTTGGCCCTGTGCCATCTCAGTCCTGACCCACAGTCTTGACTATAAAGTCATCTTGCCTCTGAAAAGAACAAGTGAGGGTCAAGAGACACACCTGTCTCTGAATTTTCAGCAGCTCAGTCTAAGGGAATCAGGGAGGAAGTGCATCATCTGAAATTTTTTCTTTACCTAATTCTTCAGATTAAACTGACCAAACTAAGATTCATTTTCAAGATACATAATTTTAAAAATCAAAGTAACAAAGAAGAAACTTTAAAAATTTGAACCCTATTTAATTCTTTAGTATGATTAATCTTTATCAACTTTGGATCACAACTTAGTATTTCAGTACGCAATGTTAAAAGGTTTCACAATTATTTCTTAATGTAGCACTACTGACAAAAAGGCAATATAGTGTCTTACATTTTCGGTTAAATTTTCCATGAATCCCCCCAAATAATAAGGCCTTCCATGGTGCCCAATAGTCCTTGTTTGAAGCATTTTTCTCAGCAGTGATTATCTATAGAATCTTTTCAATAACTTTCCTACTAGATGTATCCTCCACTAGATCAAGAACCAGACCTATGTTGTTCTCCACTGTGACCCGCCATCGCCACAGTGTGGGGCCATGGTAGGCATTCAATGACATGTACTGACCAATCCCACAGGGTCTGGAATCAAGACCGACTCCACAGCCAGCATCTTCATTTAATACAGGTAAACTTCAACCACTTTGGACTTCTGTTTCCTTGTGAAAGGGATTTGGAATCTCTCTCTCATCCACCTCACAAGTCTACTGAGAGGTAAAATGGGAATATACGTTATAACTTGGCAAAGTACACAAATGTACAGGATTAAAAGAAGGGAGAGGAAGGCAACCTTCCTCAAGTTGCCAGGATGGTTTTTACGTGCGGGTCACTTTTCATACCAACTGGTAAAGCCTGGGGCATATGCCTTGTTGGTCTCCTCTCAACCTGGACTCACTCAAACCAGAGGAAGGAAATATCAAGAATTCTGTCAATACAGAAAGAACTGAGTCTTTAAGTACATTGCCTGTCATTAGGATCTAATATTAGATCTTTAAAAATATGTAACTACATAAGCAATCAAGAATTTGAAGACAGTACCTCACTGCCACATCACTGATGTTAAAACAAATCAGAGACAAACAAAAAATAATATGGCATAAACAAATGGTACCCTCACAAATAAAACTGCACCACAAACCGCCCCACAAAGAGGTCCAGATGCAGAGGCAACCCTAACAGGAATCAGCAATTGCATGTAGACATCAAAGACTAACAACCTTCTGCATTGACATTCTTTACATCACCTCAGGATCTGTTCAAGATAACCAATTTCCCCATTTCAGTCTAATTACATTTGTGTTTTGAGTGTTTAAAGAGAAAATATATAAGATGTTATCTACAGGTAAGCCCACTTGGGTTGTCCTTCTCATGCAAAGTATTAACATCTGTATTGAGCACCTTCTATTTTTACCAATATTAAAGTGCTATGGATAATGCAAAAGAAAGATTATATAGAACTTGATCTTCTTCCCATACAATACTGTCCTCTACTATGAGAGGAGAGGAATTAATACAGCAGATTAATACTCTTGCTAGCACACTGAATTCTCAAAATGCTAGAGCAACTCCTGCTAAGAAAATGTGCACTATGGCTCATCCCGGCCTATGCTGAGCTGGCACCTGTGCTCCAGGTGGCTGCCATGGTATCAAGAGTGCAAATGCAATCACCTCCTTTCAGTCATATGGACACTTCATATTTTTTAAGCACAGTATTTCTATTTCCAATGAAAATTTGGAATTGCTTTCCAACTATCGATTGCTCTAAAAAGCTTTGTTGAAATTATAGTCACCTGATAGCTGGTGTTACTGCCACTTTAGACATAAATGGTAAGTCCTAGGCGCTGGGTGAAACAGCAGGGGACAGGCTCAGCTCAGGAAAAGTGCAAAGGGGAATTACTTCCCACCAAGCCCTCTTTGACTATATTACTCCAAATAAGAAGAGCTGCCATTTTTGAGGGTCTGTTATGTACCAGGTATCGGGACTGCCATTTTGCATGCATTATCTCTAATCTTTGCCACAAATATTGTGAGAGATAGCAGGAGTCCCATTAACAGATGCAGAAGCAGACTTGGAAACATTAAATAAAATGTCCAAGGTCATTCTGCTGACATGTGAAAGGCAGGACTATGAAATTCCAGCCATCTGCCTCGCGGCCGAGGAAGACTGCAAAGTAGCAGTTGAGGGTCTGAAGTCAGATTTGATCGGCTCCAGACACACTGCAGGAGTCAAAAATGCTGGAGGAATGCATACAGAGAGACAAAGTGAGGAGTCAGAAACACATGCCCGAAGTTCCAAGGTGCCATTTGGTACTCATTTTACAGAGATGGAAGTGGATGAGCAGTGTGAGGAGACAGGAAGCTAGTTTGCAGGGAAATGAACCTGCTGTTATGAGGAGGGGAATGAGACATGGGCTTCTTTAGAGACCCAGGAGGCAGAGGGGAAGAGAAGAACTGCATGCAGAGCAGTCCCAGAAGCCAAAAAGCAGAGACCCCCAGAGGGGGATCACTGCAGCAACACAACGGGTAAAATAGATGCAGGCCTGGCATCAGGAATTTGCAGTCACCTTTGAGAGGACAAGGGCAGAGTGGTTTGAGGGGATGCCAAACTATTAATACAAAGATTGAGAAGGCGGCGGATAAAGAGGAGGCAGACAGAGTGAGCGTAAAACAGTAGTTGTCAAATTCTAGTCAGAGACACAGTATTCACGATTGGCAAAATGAAAGAACTGGAGAGAAAGGTTTTCTGATAATAAAGCTGAATTTATATACTTAAAAGAACTGTTGTTTAATCTGAGATTATACCCTGACTAGTGGGTTGAAATCTCTTTGTCTTTTGCTAAATAATGGTGATAGTTTTTATTATCAAAATAAAGAGTTAGCAATCCTGTGCCAAATCCCATTAAAAAATTATACTGTTCTATTAAATCTCCACCTCTGAGAACATGGGGTAGAGTATGCCTTGAAAAAGCCCAGCAATCAGAAGGAAAAAAGGGCAAACAGCTTGAGGAGAACACCAAGGTCAAGGCTAAGTCCATTCTGATGTGTCTGGGTTTGATTCATCTGAAAAATGTGAGCAGCTTGCAGAAAGGTAGACAAATCAAGTCCTTCTTCAGAAGGCAGCAAGGACAGTCATAGAGCTGAAGGGAGGACTTGAACATGAAGACTTCAGAAACCCATCTATGTGGAGAGATGGAAGAGGAGCCTGGGAGCGGAAGATCTGTAACAGTGTAAGAAACCCCATACATTGAGAGAGCAGGCCTTTGGGATGAGATTCATTCATCCACAGAAGAAGCAAATGGCAAAATTTCATGATCTTAAGAAGGAAATAAGCTGCCACAATAGGAAACCCTTCTTGGCAAAAATGAACACTGCATCTACTTGGCAATGCTATGCGGAGGGAGGAGGGCAGGGAAGGAAGGGCCACATTGGCAGAAAACGTAGGATTCTATTATGTATATAAACCAGGAATCCAGACCTGGTCAAGGATGGAATTCAAAAGCTACAACAAATAAAACAACTAGCAGTGAACAGAACAAGCATGTAAAAAGAGATGCTGACAGGCTGTAGTAAAATACTGAATGCCACGACTCTGGGTACATTCAGTACATCATGTTGCTTCATTTAGAATTATTTACTACTAGGGTAAAACAAAGTCCTTGTGTGCCAAACAGCCTGGCTGATTAAGACAGTTTGAATGCTGTGCTGTGGGCTGCTTGACTCAATCCTGCTTAAAAATATCTGGAATTGTCAAACAAGACTAAATATGAATGCATGAGCCAAGCCTGCATTTGCTACCACAGCTGTTATTCTGGGTGTGCAGGGGAAAAGAAATGCTAAATGGAGAATTTTTTTCAAATGCATCCCATTTATCATATTATACCAACCACCAAAGACTCACTAAGGAAGCAGTCAGTCTTACAGACAAAGCCATAATTCCAAGCAGCCTTCCCAGGGCACACGCAGGCTGAGTGACATGGGTCTCTCCATAGCACAGGAGGGGAGGCAGGACAGAGAGAGGCCCTTTGTAAAATGTTGTTTTGTACAATTCTTGGCACTTGCAGTGGCAAAAATTTTTCCTAATCAAAGAAGTTTTCACCTAATTCCAGCCACAATTGCCAACATAACCCTTATACCTAAGCTTTTCCTCCCACACAGAGTTGGCTTAAATAAACATGTCTTGGGGTACAAGATGCTGATTCACACATACAAAAAGTAAAGAATGAATTTTATAATATTAAATGCTAGGTTTTGTATGCGATAATATGCAGAAAAAAAATGTGGACAGTTTGGTACTTTTTACTCTTCCTCCAAAACTATATACATAAACACACACACACACACACACACACACACACACACACACACACAAACAAACACATCTGAATTATATTATTCAGGTTAATGGCTACTTCAAAGAAAATAGCAATCCAACATCAAAAATGAGGGGGGAAAGTTGTATTTATCAGATACATACTTTTCACTCAAAATTACATCTCATTTTAATGATTCCCATTTAATACTGCCAAAATTACACCAAAATTCTCCAGAGAAATGAAGCCTTCCAGTAGATGAATGCTTTGATGCAGAAATGAAGTCTTTAACTTCATCCCAAGTTTTCTCCACCTTCCTTAAGCCATGGGAATCTTTCTGCATGAATTCTATGGTACCAGCTTCCATGCCCTCTATGCTGCCTTTCTAAGCATCACTTAACTTTCCAAATAGGATTTGTGATTCTTGTCAGCTGGGATAGACATCCTACTATGTGTTCTCCTCTCACATGCCCGCACCATAGTGTTTGTCAATTAGAGACTCAGCCACAGGCTTAATGACTTGTTCAGACCCTGAAAACATTCTCTGGGCAACGCACAGAGTAGGTGAGAGGAGGGTGCAGGGCCAGGAGTGAATGCACTTTTCCAGAATGGCACGAGAAGCCCTTTGGCCCAGATAAACTAGCTAGAACACAGATTCTCAACAGTCTCACCGACATTTTCCAAAGCATATCCCTAATCCTGGTTTAGTATAACCGCTGGGTGTCCCAGAGGCTGGGGATTCTCAAACGTCAGAGTACAAAAGAAGCATCTGGCCCACTGAAAGAATGAATGGTCTGGTCCCACTCCTAGCAATTGATTCAGCAGATCTAGGATGAGGAGAAGGAATTTACACTTTAACCCAGCATTACTGGATATTCAGATAAAGGAGGTCTAATGGCAACCTCTAAAAAACACTGAGGCATTTAACTTCAGTGGTTCTCAGCTCTGGCTGAGATCAGAGTCATCTGGAACCACCATCACCTGAGAGTTGGAAAAGTCAGGCTGGGGTAGGACTTGGGCATTGTTATTAAAGAAGAATAACAACAAAATCCACATGCAAGTAGGTGAATCTAACACGCAGTTCAGAACCACTGCCAATGAGGACTTGGCCATTTTATCTTTTTATTTTTAACTTTTATTTTAGGTTCAAAAGGTACACATGCAAGTTTGTTACATGGGTAAATTGCATGTTGCAGAAGTTTGGTGTACCAGGTAATCAGCAAATACCCAATAGGTAGTATTTCAATCCTCACCCATCCTCCCACCCTTCACCCTAAAAGTGGCCCAAGTGTCTACTGGTCCCTTCTTTGTGCCCATGTGTACTCAATGTTTAGCTCCCACTAATCAGTGAGAAGATGCATTATTTGGGTTTCTGTTCCTGCGTTAATTCCCGTAGAATAGTGGCCTCCTGCTCTGTCCATGTTGCCCCGCCCATCTTAGTGTGGTATCTGACAGTTACTCATGGCTCCCCATCCACACTTCACCCCCATAATAAAGCTACTTCTGCTCTTACATGCAAGCAGATCCAACTTTTAGAGCCTGCACTGAAGACTTTGTTAAACTGCTTCCAATGGGAAGTAACAATAGCAATGTGACAAGGGAAAGCTATTTTGTTTAGTTGTGGATGGGGAAAGGAAGTGGTGGGGAAGGCATGAAAAGCAGGACTGTTTGGATCTAATTTAACTGCCTTCTCATTTTGAAATAAAACTGAATTTAAAAAAAAATCATTCTTCAATAATACAAGTACACCTTTTCAAAAGTAACCCTTTAAAAAAGAGGTTAAATCAGAAAATGGAATATAAGAAGCATTCTAAAAAGAACTCAAAAACATGTTCACATTTTTCAAAGAAATACTATAAAGAGCTTAAGAGCTTAAAAATTATAAGTTGTCACTGACAGATGAAAAGGTAAAATATTTCTAACACATTTAAACTTCTTAAACATATCAGAATGTACACACTGAAATTGGCATTATCCCCTTCAAAGTATTCATCAATGATGCATGCATATACATTCTTCTGGCGCTGCCACTGATCGAATGTTTTAGAGTCCTTTTTCAGAATTATAATGAGTGGTGCTTATGATGTACTGTTATGAGAAAATTTTGCAGAACCAGTGCTATTTTATGAATTATAGAAAATTCTATACTAACAATCAGAATAAAATATGTAGTGTGTTTCAGCTGAATCTCACTCTGAAAATGATATACTGTGGCATATTGGATCCATTTCTATGTCCTAAGGCAATTCTCATAGACACTGTCATCCAAATTCAGGGTGAAAGGGAGAGAGAAGGTGAAATGTTTGCTTTTGCTGAGGTGGGAGTAACCAGTCACCAGTTCTCTCTTGGTCATTGGCTATGGTTGTGACCAGCATGGACTCTGGCCACTTCATGCCTTCTGTTTCACGTTAAGTGTTGAGGACCACAGACAGATAGTGTTCCCCCCTTCTAAAATTCTAATATTGCCTTTATCCCATTGTGTTTCCAAGTCTATTTCACTCTGGAATTTTTTTTAAGTTGTAAAAGAAATGTATGGTCATTATAAAAAGTCAGTAGAAACAAGTAAAGGAAAAGTCAACAACTTGCCCTTCCCATTTCCAGACTCTCCCTGCCCTGGCGGAAGGCTGCCAATGTTGGTGTCACAATGGCCTAGTAATCCAGGTCATTAAAATAGATGCTTGAATTTTGAACTGGGCAAAAATCATTTTCTGGACTTAGTAAAGCCATTGTTCCATAGATTTATTTGAAAAAGATCGTAATGTAAAGACATCCTTTTGGTCTAAATGCTATTTAGGGTCTTGACCCAGTAAGGAAATGTTTAGGTTCTGTCATGTTATTATATGAGTGGCTCCTTGCTGCAATTTAGAGTGGCATGAATTTTCTTAAAAATTAAAATGCAGACTCCTGGGTTCCTGATCTGGAAATCTGGATTGCATATTCCTTAGGTGAGGTAGAAAACGGCAATTTTACAAGAATACTATGTAGGTGGTGATTCCAGAGCCTGCTTGGAGAAACAACTGCTCCAAATGAAGGAAAACAGGCCATGATCCAAAATCTAAGTAAAAAGAATTCTTGCTTCCATCATTCCTGAATGTCCCCTTTTTCTCTGGTCTGATAATCAGCAGGACATTCTGATTTGCTGACCTTTGACATATTTTTCTCTATCTTTTTTTTCAAAATGACAAAGGCAGCTTTGCCCACATGGTTTGAATGTCTCTGTGGATAGGACCGTGTTTTGTCCTCTCTTAGCCAAGATTCTTCCTTCTGCTATACTTGCGATAATATCCCAGTGCCTGACATGCAGAGTGCATAGTAAAAGTTTAGTTCTAGACTATATAGAACTAATATAATAACTAATTATAAGATGTGATATTTATAATACATTTTGTTTTTTACATTTACATAGTAACTTAGTTCAGGACTACATAGAACTAATATAAACTAATTATAAGAAGTGATATTTATAATACATTTTAAGTTATTTTAAAGAGGCACTTTAAAGAAGCATTTTTAAAACTTAAAATATATTACAAATATCACATCTTATAATTCCACGGATGTTAGAAGCCAATCATCTTTGATTTATTCTCTCCAAGTCATCTACCAGTTTCTAAATAAGATTAACTTTATCTACATAATTCAAGAAATCTGTGCCTCTAGGCTGAATAAAGGGGCTGTAGACCCTATACCTTGGCACACAGCGCCATCCATATAATAAGCTTCCTACAAATCAAAAAGTAACAAAAATGGTACTCTCCTCTTGTATCCAGATTCTCTCTAAAATTACAATGAAAGGAATGAAAACAATGGTCCCAAGGGCAAAGCCTAAGAAATCAACCCATTCACTCATTCCATTCACTCACTCATTTATCTGATTATTTAAGCAATTGATATGTGATGGGCCCTGTTTATTTATGTCAGGCCATGTGGCAGAAGATAAGGACGCAAAGGTGAATAAAAGAGAAACAGTCTCTGCCCACTATGATCTCATAACACAGTGAGGGGGAGGGTTGTCATAAAAATAAGCCTAAAAGAGTGTGACACCAACATTGACAACCCTCCACCAGGGCAGGGAGAGTCTGGAAGCAGGAAGATCAGTCTGTTGACTTTCCATTGACTTTTTCTACTGACCATATACTGCTTTTATAATATAATATTTTTTTCTTTTTTTTTTTTAAGAGATGGGGTTTCTCCATGTTAGTCAGGCTGGTCTCAAACTCCCAGCCTCAGGTGATCTGCCCACCTCAGCCTCCCAAAATGTTGGGATTACAGGCGTGAGCCACTATAATTTTTTTTTTAAATCCCAAAGTGAATTAAACTTGAAAACACAATGAGATAAATGCAATTATTAGAGTCTTAGAAGGAGGGAATACTATCTGCCTGTGGTTCTCAACACTTAACAGGGACTAACAGGCCTGAAATGGCCAGAGCCCACCTTGGTCCTAACCATAGCCAATGACCAGACTCCGGAAAGAGATAACTGGTGACTGGTTACTCCCACCTTTTGCCTACTGGGTCTGCCTTTCAGTGGCAACAGCAATGCCAGGATAACTTACACCCATCCAGACACTGATCAAACACGTACACATTATGAGCAGAGTGTTATGAAATTCGTCCGTTAGTTATATCATTGTTAGCTGTCCAAGACACATACCGTCTGCATAATTGCTCACATCCCTTAGAACTGGCAGATCCAGCAGGAAACAGTGATTGTTACTGTTTCCTCCTGGTAATTGTGGGTATGTTTCAAGCCTTCCTCTAATCTCTCAAAAAAAGTCCAGGGAAAAAGCATAAAACAACAAGCAGTGTGTGCTGTGAACCACTTTTGACACTGTCTTTGCTGTCACAGATGACCTCCCAAATACCAGATCCAACGGAAACTTTTCAGTGCATGTTTATTGACCACGCTGCCCCATTTTACACCACAGCCCTTCTGAATGTGCTGCCCTGCCTTAAGTTCCATTATAAAAGCTCTCGAGAATTTTCTTGTTTCCCTGTTGGCTTCTTCCCAGTCTGTTACTCAAGTTCCTTTTCACCAATCCTTTAACAACGGGGCTTCCTAAGGTTCTGCCTTTTTACAGGTGATGCCTGGGCAGTTTCATTGATGACAACAGCTTCATCCATTAATCAGCACACTAGCTCCAGCCCATGCAGTCCAGTCACCTCCATTAAGGTTTAACATGATGACCTCTGCTCTGTCATTCTGTTGCTTGCCCCACACTGTACCCAGTCCCCACTCTTGACGAGTCTTCCTACTGTTCCTTCTCAGAATCTTACAAGGGCCTCTCTTTCTCTGCTTTCCCTTGAGCAGGGATATTCTGCAAGCTCATCTGCACTTCTGACTCCATGTCCTCTCCTGACTGACTTCATTCATACCTGTGGCTTGAACCATTACAGACAGATGGATGACTCTCAAACCTGTATCTCCTACTAAAGTTTCTCCCCTGAGTCTCAGAACTTTATAATCATCTGCCTACTAAACAGCTCCATCTAGATACCCCAGTGGCATCTCACCCTCCACATGTCCACAAATAAACTCATCTTTTCCCCTCAGACCTTATCGTTTCTTCAGCCTCTTCCATCTTGCCTGTGGTGGGAAGTGGGAATTTATCCAGACCCAAAACCTCTCCATCCCGCTCTAGCAAGCTACCGGCTAGTTGTACTCCTGTCTGGTCCAGGGTCTTCTCTTCTCCTGATCCTCTCTCAAGTCCCTCCACCCCTCACATGGATGCCTGGCCTCCCACATCTAGGCTGTCCTTAATCAACTTCATGCTCTTTGCTAGGGCCAGGGTGACATGTAAGCCACTCCCCTGCCTGAAACCCTTTCATGGCTCCCCACAGCTTTCAAGAAAACATTCCTTAGCAAACACACAGGCCTTTCGTGATCTTGCTGTCATCTACCTCTCTAGTTGTATCTCCTTTTATCAGCTCCAGTAATATCTTGCATTTCCCTAAATTCACCAGGCTATTTCAAACCTTCAGACATACATTCGAGCTATTTCATCTGCCCAGAAAAGACCTTCTCATACTTCTTTGTCTCTATGTGCAACTTGCCCCTCAGAGCCTAAGTGTCATGTTTTCCAGGAAGTCTTTTTGATACCACTTACTTCCCCAAAAATGATGGAGCATGCCCCACAACCTCCCAGCTCCTTCAGGCATGCTTCTGAGACAGGACTTCCCACACTGTCCTGTGTCATCAGGGATGGATATGTTCCTTCCACCCTTCTAGCCTAAATCCCTCAACAGCCACTGCTAAACTGATTTATCTCTAGCTCCTAGCAAAGAGCCCAAATTCACAGCACTGGTTAAATGTTCATGAAAGAATAAAACTCATTCTAAAAATTCATTCCTGTCCCTATGTCCCTTACTACAATGAAGCATACACTCTAGCCAAGACTTTCACTAGTGCTTGCTGTGCTATTCATAATGAAAGATGCGGCCTTTATAAAACCATTCAGGACATAGGCATAGGCAAGGATTTCATGACTAAAACACCAGAAGCATTGGCAACAAAAGCCAAAATAGATAAATGGGATCTAATTAAGCTCCAGTACTTCTGTACAAAAAAAGAAACAGTCATTAGAGTGAACGGGCAACCAACAGAATGGGAAAAAATTTTTGCAATCTACCCATCTGACAAAGGGCTAATATCCAGAATCTACAAAGAACTAAAACAGATATACAAGAAAAAAAACAAACAACCCCATTCAAAAGTGGGCAAAGGATATGAACAGATGCTTTTCAAAAGAAGACATATACGAAGCCAACAAACATGAAAAAATGCTCATCATCACTGGTCATTAGAGAAATGCAAATCAAAACTACATTGAGATACCATCTCAAGCCAGTTAGAATGGGAATCATTAAAAAATCTGGAGACAACAGATGCTGGAGAGGATGTGGAGAAATAGAAACACTTTTACACTGTTGGTGGGAGTGTAAATTAGTTCAACCATTGTGGAAGACAGTGTGGTGATTCCTCAAGGATCTAGAAATAGAAATTCCCTTTGACCCAGCAATCTCATTACTGGGTATACACTCAAAGGATTATAAATCGTTCTATTATAAATATACATGCATACATATGTTCACTGCAGTACTGTTTACAATAGCAAAGACCTGGAATCAACCCAAATGCCCATCAGTGATAGATTGGACAAGGAAAATATGGCACATATACACCATGGAATACTATGCAGCCATAAAAAAACAATGATTTCATGTCCTTTGTAGGGACGTGGATGAACCTGGAAACCATCATTCTCAGCAAACTGACACAAGAACAGAAAATCAAACACCACATGTTCTCACTCATAGGCCGGTGTTGATCAATGAGAACACATGGGCACAGGGAGGGGAGCATCTCAACACTGGGGTCTGGTGTGAGGGTAGGGAAGGGATAGTGGGGAGTGAGGAGGTTGAGGAGGGATAATATGGGGAGAAATGCCAGATATAGGTGATGGGGGGATGGAGGCAGCAAACCACATTGCCATGTAAGAACTTTTCTTTGAGTTTATCTCTTTCCATCTGGATCCCTAAGGAAGGACAGAACAGTTGCTAGCACAGTAAAGAGGTATTTTGAAGATATGTATGAACTCGACTGGCAGTGAGAAAGGGCTCCAGAAGACCAAAGCATCTGCTCAGAAAATGCTAATGAACTGCAAAAAGGAGCCATCTTATACCATGCTACAATTGGTCAAACCTGAAGGCTGACTAGTTTGAGACAAGACTCAAGGGCAGGGCACTGATCTAGAGGAAGAGCAGAAGGAATTTATCTTTTCCAATGACAACATGCAGAGCTCCCAAATAGAGCAAGGACCTAAAAGGGACTGGGGTGGGGTGAGAAAGG
>NW_016107463.1:2419006-2427647 GCF_001604975.1 Cebus imitator | reverse complement strand
CTGCCTCAGTCTCCTGAGTAGCTGGGATTACAAGCGTCCACCACCATGCCTGGCTAGTTTTTGTATTTTTAGTAGAGATGGGTTCTTACCATGTTGGCTAGGCTGGTCTCTAACTCCTAAGCTCCTGATCCAGAGGAAGGCCTTCTTAAAGCAAAGGTGCTCCCTGTGATTGCAATAAAACATGTTTCTATGGCATTTGACTCCACTTACGGCTAACTTCAAACAGGGACAGGTCCTTGCCATGCTGTGGCCCATCATTTCTTACCCAAGTAAACAGGCAGACCACAATACAGGCAGCACATGTAAGATGAGGAAGCAGAAAGTTTCAAAGACTCCCTCAGGTCCCCAGGTGCTTGCTGCTGGGCTGACTTCATTTAGGCCTCTGTAGTGAGATATCAGTCCTCCTCAGTCCCTCAGGCTCTGGGCTGCCTTTTGTGCTGAGCGTGAATTGAGTTACTGGCACTCAACCTCCCAGTTTTGCCTAATTTGCTCAGAGCCACTTGTTCATCTTAACCCAGCACTCATTCATCTACTCCCTGAACGGGAAGACCTGTTTTTTTAACATTTTGTAACTCCGTTAAACAAAGGTTAAATACTTCAAGACATCAACTGTTAACGTTCATGGTATAATACTTTCACCAAGCACCTCTACAAGCAGAGTGTATTGTTAGGTAAATACAGGCCTGATTGCTTCAGAGTATCTTTTAAAAGCTGCACATTTGTTTGGCCTGCCTCTGGCCACATTCTTTCCCTCTGTACCTACATGGCCCTGGGGGTAACTGCCTCCCTAACTTATTTCAACACAAGAAGCCCAAATCAGGTAAAGACTTCGAAACTGCTTACTCACCTCTTTCTTCACTCTGTCTGGCTGACTTTTAACTTATCACAACCTTCTGGAAAGCCCCCTGTCTTGTCAATTATATAACATACACCAACCTTTGAAACCTAATAGCTTCCTGTTGGTGTTCATGTTATAGAAAAGGCAAAAGTTATTGATTAATCTGCCTTTTTAAAAAACTTGTGTTTAAGCGCAAATAACAACACATGTTATTTGCTTACAACCTATGTTAAGTGAAGAAAAAGCAAGATAGGAATATCTATTTGTTAAATGATCCCAATTTTGGAAAACAGAAATGAAAAGAGAAAAAGATAAATAAAATGTACAAAAACATTGATGATTATTTCTGGGTAGTGGGATATAAACGTTTTTAAACTGAGGAGACAGAATTATGATTTTAGAGTTCAATAAACTTGAGACCAAATACCAGTTCTACTACTCATGAGTCATACAACCAAAAGTTTCTAACCTGAGACTTGGTTTTATCACCTGTAAAAAGGAGATGGCAAGCTTATTTCTTGGAGACAGTTTGAAGATTAAATGAGATGATATAATACATATCAACTACTTAGCCTCATATCTGGTACATAGTAATCAACTAATAAATATGTTGATGAGAAGGATTCACACCGTTCTGTTTGCTTTTCAGCAATGTTTCTTTATATTTCACTATTAATTCTCAACAAGGAACATGTAGTTTAAAGAACATAAACCAAAAACTGCATGATCCTAATAACTGATTTCTCTACCCTTCTTGGAATGCCCTTTGTAGTCTTCTCAGGGATAGGTCAAATGTAACTCACTTCGTTGACACCAAGTTAAAACAAGGAAACCTGCTGAATTAACGCTGCTCTATATTGCAGGGAAGAACGTCAAAGAGGGAAGCTCACTGGCTGCTTGAAGCAGAGGTTCATGTAGTATACCACCAGTGAGACAAAACTTGGTAGCAAACCAGCTCAGAGTTAACCAGTTGCTAAGTCAGTCAGTTTGCCCAGAGAAGATAGGACTATGGAAATGTGCCACACTAAGAAAATTTCCTTGTGACTGAGTGACCAACATGAATGCTAATGGAACTAGGTACTGATGCCACCACACCAGCATCTCACCTCTCCTCGGCATCCGTATCCCAAAGTTAGATGTCCCATCACAGTGCTTACTGAATATCCACACCCTGAGAAAGGACCACGGGATGATTTCATCATCACTCATCAGAGACGGACAAAGTCATCTTCATAGAAGAGAGCTATACCTGCTTCCAAGGGACCTGGGACACTCATGTTATCAAATCTCTTTACTTTTCCTTCAAATGTAAAACCCATACATTCCTAGTTTTTGTCTTTCCTGATTATCACTACACTTACGGGAATGTTTCAATCTTTTGCCAAGACAGCATAACAGTTACCTCTGAAATGTTGTATCAGATCTTTCTGAGAAAGCTCTTCTACTTTGTATTGGATGATACCCCATTTCTAGCCATAAAAGATTTACGGACCATGTGGGGTGGCTCATGCCTATAATCCTAGCACTTTGCGAGGTCGAGGCAGATGGATCACCTGAGGTCAGCAGTTCAGGATCAGCCTGGTCAACATGGTGAAACCCCGTCTCTACTAAATATACAAAAATTAGCCAAGTGTATTGATGGGAGCCTGTAATCCCAGCTACTTGGGAGGCTGAGGCAGGGGAATTGTTTGAACCTGGGTGGCAAAGTTTGCAGTGAGCCGAGATGGTGCCATTGCTCTCTGGCCTGGGCAACAAGAGCGAAACTTTGTCTTAAAAAAAAAAAAAAAGGATTTACGAACCACCTGTTACGATCTGAATATTGGTATTCCCCAAATTCATCTGTTTAAACCTAATACCCAATGTGATACTATTAAAAGGTACAGCCTTTGAGAAGTAAGTTATGAGGACTCTACTCTCATGAATGGGATTAGTGCCCTTATAAGATAGGCTCAACTAGGGGAAGATGGAGCAATAAAAACAAAATAAAAGGGGGTAACACAAGCTCCCCTGCCCCTTCCATGATGTGACAACATGGCAATAAGGTGACATCTTTGAAGCAGAGAACAAGTCTTCATGAGACACCAAATCTGCCAGCACCAGATCTTGGACTTCCCAGCCTCCAGTACTGTGAGCAATACATTTCTCTTGCTTATAAATTATCCAGTCTAAGGCATTTTGTAATAGCAGCCCAACCAGACAAAAATACCACCTCTTAGAGTGAGCCACTTCTACAGGTGGTTGAACTTATTCACTAGTGGTTTTGTGGCTTTCTTTTTTTTGCAAGTATAAATGTCTTAGAATAACATTTTCCAGTTTTTATCTTCATATTCAGAGGGTAACTAGTCCATACACTGTCCATCCTTACTCTCAAAATAGAATAAAACTGACAGCTCTGCCTTTATTATCTTCAATAAACTCCAAAAACAATGAAAAGCACCACTCCTCCTGGGTACCTTATCTCAGATCTATCACTAACTAGGAGTATGATTTGGGGCATATAAAAACTTCTTCAATGCTCAGTTTCTTCATCAGCCATCCCTGAGATGCTAATAGCCACACCTCACAGAGTTCGTGTGTGGATTAAATGGCACATGTGGTGAAGCAGGACAATGCCTGGCATACGGTGCACAGTATCTAGAAGTTGTATTGAGCCAAAACCTCACCTGTATCACTCTATACCTCATGCCTGCTTGTGTCCTCAGCTACCCTGCATTCTTACTTGCACAGTACTCTCACAGTCTTAGTTCTGATTTTCATGACCCAAAATGAAAGATGATAGAATTACAGCACCTATACTGAGTGTTCATTCTATACAAGGCACTGTTCTAAGTAGTTTATGTTAATTTTTCTAACAAAAACATACTTTGAATTTAGTGGAGGTATTTATATGCAAAGCCTCTTTTAAGAGTTAAAAAACCTCTATAAGGTTGGTGCTATTAAAATCATTTTACAGATGAATAAAATGAGGCAGACAGAGGTTAAGTAATTTGTCCAAGGTAGTGATCCTTGAGCTCACACACTTATAATGATGACATATTTCCTAAAGCGAAGTACTTCAAGGATTCCTCAAACATAAACCTCTAGTCTCTAATATATATTTTTTAAGAATACAGTTTTTAAAACTTCAAATAAAAAAGTCACAAACACTTACACAGGTTTTATGCTATTAACTTATCAGTGGCCATCAATCATGCTAATTTATGTCTAGGTTTATACATTCATGTGAAGTTGTGGAAAGGCAGGCTACCCTCTCCTCTTTGGACAGGCATCTTGAGTTTCTTATAAACATGTTACTCACTAGGAAGCTGTGAAAGTACAATGGGATTGTGTGTGCGTTTGTGTGTGTCTATGTGTGTCTGTGGTGTCTATGTTTACTAGGTGTAATGGTTACTTTTATGTGTTAATTTGATTGCACACAGGATACCAAATTAAAAAACATTACTTCTAGGTGTGTCTGTGAGGGTGTTCCTGGATGAGATAAGTATTGAAATTGGTAGACTCAATAAAGCAGACTGCCCTCCCCAATGTAGTGGGCATTATCCAATCTGTTGAGAACCTGAATAGAACAGACAGTGGAAAAGGGAGAAATTTGCCTTTTGTGCTTCATGCTTCCCTGTTTGAGCTAGAACATCATCTTTTCCTGCCTTTTGCCTGGAATTTGCACTCTTGGCTCCCCTGGTTCTCAGGCCTCAGACTCAGCCCAGAATTATTCCACTGGCTTTCCTGCAGAGGGCAAATCCTGGAACTTCTCAGTCCCCATAACTATATATAAATCAATTCCTAATAAATCTCTCAAAGAGAGAGAGAGAGATTTATTAGAAGCTGATTCATATATATCATATATATGACAATATATATGAACACATATATTGTCATATATATATATATATATATATATATATATATATGTGTGTATGTATGTATGTATGGTGTCCTATTGGTTCTGTTTCCCTGGAGACATTTTTTTTTCCCATTTATTTATTTTATTGCATTTTAGGTTTTGGGGTACATTTGAAGAACATGCAAGATTGTTGCATAGGTACACACGTGGCAGTGTGATTTGCTGCCTTCCTCCCCATCCCCTACATCTGGCATTTCTCCCCTTGCTATCTCTCCCCAGCTCCCCACCCCCCACCGTCCCTCCCCTATTTCCCCCCAACTGACCCCAGTGTGTAGTGCTCCCCTCCCTGTGTCCATGTGTTCTCATTGTTCAACACCCGCCTATGAGTGAGAACATGCGGTGTTTGATCTTCTGCTCTTCTGTCAGTTTGCTGAGAATGATGGTTTCCAGGTTCATCCATGTCCCTACAAAGGACCCAAACTCATCGTTTTTGATGGCTGCATAATATTCCATGGTGTATATGTGCCACATTTTCCCTGTCCAGTCTATCGTCGATGGGCATTTGGGTTGGTTCCAGGTCTTTGCTATTGTAAACAGTGCTGCAATGAACATTCGTGTGCATGTGTCCTTATAGTAGAACGATTTGTAATCCTTTGGATATATACCCAGTAATGGGATTGCTGGGTCAAAGGAAATTTCTATTTCTAGGTCCTTGAGGAATCGCCACACTGTCTTCCACAATGGTTGAACTAATTTACACTCCCACCAACAGTGCAAAAGTGTTCCTATTTCTCCACATCCTCTCCAGCATCTGTTGTCTTCCCTGGAGACATTTAATACAGAAGGCTTAAGTGTGATCAATGGCATAAAACCATACAATTCCAGCATTCAATTAAGTGCAATGTGTACCAGATGATCTAGTGGTCATTAATGGTCATAGTTCTCCTCTTGTAGCTAACTGAATTTCCCAGCTCCATTCAATTAAGTCAGGGATATAAAATTGGCTGCAGACTGTTGATAGAAATGATGTATACTATCTTGTTGGCATAGTTCGTACATTAGTTTAAACATTTCCTATGTGCAATTCTCCATTTTCTTCCCCTCCCGTAAAGACTTTGTGGCTGCTAGTTGAATAAAGATGCGACATCACAAGAAGAAAGAAGCCTGGATCCCTGAAAGACTATATGGAGCACAGCCTCTTACCACCTACTTCCCCAGGTAATAAACACACACACTCCGTAAACTGTAAACTGAACAGCAATAAAATTCCTCACTGTGTTAAGCCACTGAGATTTTTTAAACAATAGTCAGTCTATGCTAATGCACAGAGCTTAACATTTCACCTAGCAGAGCACACCCTTTGCAACACAGTAGTCAGCAATACAATAAAAAGAGAAAGAATCCCACGACAATTCATATGACTTTAATTGTTATTATTATGTACTGAGTTTTGGTTATTATGTTCTTTGTTTTTTTTAATGAACCTTAAAATTTTTAGTGAATAGTTAAGAGAGAAGCACTAAGATATTTGCATTTATATTGTTGACTCCATAAAGCTACAACAAATATTTGAAATAAATTTCTAACAAACAACAATGACAACCCAACTGAGAAATCCACTCATTAACTCCCTCTAAATTTGCTACCAAAGTATAAGAACTGTTAGACTGCTTCTTACCAGCATCGAATCAAAAATGCCTTTTCCTTCCTTCATGCCTTTTTCACATCAGTTGCTACTGATACTAGTTACTGACACTTTCCTGAACGTAATGAGCACTTCATTTGTACCATAATATAACAGTCATTATATTTGTCTGTTGTACCTATGGAGTTGTTATTTCCTTAAGGGATAGAACAATTTAGCATAGAGTCTTACATTTAGTAAGTACTCAAAAAATATTGCTTGAAGTAAAAAATATAAATTATTATTGAGATGGAGTCTCACACTTTCACCCAAGCTGTAGTGCAATAGTGCAATCTCAGCTCACTGCAACCTTTACCTCCCAGGTTCACATGATTCTCCCGCCTCAGTCTCCCGAGTAGCTGGGATTACAGGTGCACACCACCACACCTGCCTAACTTTTTGTATTTTTAGTTGAGATGGGTTTCACTATGTTGGCCAGATGGGTCTCAAACTCCTGATCTTATGATCTGCCCGTCTCAGCCTCCCAAAGTGCTGGGAGGCATGAACCACCATGCCCAGCCAAAAAATTATTATTATTATGAACTACAGTTCTTAAAGGTAAGGATTTCTTAAAGTAAAAAAGTTTTAGGCTTTTCAAACTGAAAAGAATACAGAATCTTTTTTTTTTTCTTTTTTTTTTAAGGCAGAGGCTTCCTTATCACCCACTCTAGAGTACAGTAGCATAATCATAGCTCATTGTAACCTCAAACTCCTGGAATCAAGTGATCCTCCCAAACAAGCCTCCCAAGTAGCCAGGACTATAGTCACACACCACTATGTTTTTAACAATCATTGTCATTATTCACTTTGAGCCGACACCCTAGTTAGATTAAGGACTTATTCAAAAACTTATAAAGCTAATTTTAAAATCATATCATTTCTATATTTAATCCTCAAATTGCAGTTCTCAGTACTGCTTTTCATTCCCTCTTTCCCTCTCGACTTAAGTCCCTTTCCAAGAGTTGTTTTTTCTAGCTTAGTAAGAGCAGAACACTGTTTGCAGCAGTGCGAGCATGTTGCTGTCACCATCCTCACAAAAAGATGTCATCCAGCCTTCAGCTGCCTGGAGGCTCAGCACCATTTGGCTCAGCCAGATTCACATGACAAAATGAGTGACCTCAAAATCTAAATGATGTGAGCACTGTGACTAGAAACCAACAACCGGATACCTACAGAAATTGCCTAATTAAAAAATAAGCAGAAACTATCATCCCATATGTTAGGGTTTTGTTTTATTTCAGAAGAAAACACTGCAATTATTTTTCCTTCCATAACTTAGCCTGTTTGGTTTTAGAAAATTCAAGATCTAACACAGAACATAGCATGTACAGATAAAGTGAATGAATGAGCTAGGGAGAGATAGAGGTAGGAATCAGCTATTTAAAATAGATAAAACATTTAGAGAATCTGTAACTAAATGAAGAACTTCTTGACCTGAAAAACATATTCAGAGGTGTTGTTCTCAAACTCAGATCTATTACAATCTTGCCAATTAAAAAAAAAGAGTAAGAGACAAAAGTTATATAACTTACAACTTATTCACCAGTCACAACTTTTCTGATTACAGAATATTAACAATATTAACAGAATAAAGAGGAACAGTAGTTTACTCTTCCATATATATATTCTGACGAAGCAAGTGGAAAGAAGACCACTTGACCCTTTGAAGGCAGACCAAAAGACCCTTCCAGGTGGGAGCAGCAAAGGAATATGGAATGGCAAGAAGAAAATAGGTAAGAACTGTAAAACATACTCATCGAAAGAGACGTATTTGTAAAGTTTATCCCAACTTTTTCAAGGTTTGAAATGGTTTCCATATATCTTCATGTTTAAACAATGCTCACTGAAATTTGCGGAATGGAAAGGTGATTAGAAAACATCACAGAAGCCTGACTCCTCTTCACCCCTACTTTAAAGATAATTATAATCTGGAATTAAAATGTGTGTAGAAGGCAATTATATATTTTTTCTATATTAACTCTTCTTCCTAACAAAAGAGAAGGTAAGGCTGGCCACAGGGGCTCACGCCTGTAACCCCAGCACTTTGGGAGGCCACGGCAGGCAGATCACAAGGTCAGGAGGTCAAGACCAGCCTGCCCAATATGGTGAACCCCATCTCTACTAAAAAATATAAAAATTAGCCAGGTGTGGTGGTGGCACGTGCCTGTAGTCCCAGCTACTTGGGAGGCTAAGGAAGAAGAATCAATGGAACCCGAGAGGCGGAGGCTGCAGTGAGCTGAGATCACGCCACTGCACTCCAGCGTGGCAACAGAGTGAG
>NW_016107463.1:2385436-2417291 GCF_001604975.1 Cebus imitator | reverse complement strand
AAAAAAAATCCACCAAGTTAAGACATGAGAAGTGTGTCGCTTTCCTCAACTCTCACTGGGCTTGTACGGGGAGCAGGGTCTTGTTCCACTCCGCAAAACAAGGCCCAACAGCATCAGAAGGGTCCTGCCCAAAGTTACCACGTGCTGACAGCAGAGCCAGGGCTCCATGCCAGGGTCCTCTGTGCTGGGCACATCTAGTCATTCTGCAGATGAAACCATATGCACTGTGCCCATCCCATGGCTCTCTACAGGAAAAAAAAAAATCCTCACAGCCTAGATAATCCATAAGCACTACCTTCCTTTTCCCTAAACTCATGCTTTTCTATTCCAACAGAGCACACAATTCTCTTGACTTTGTGCCTGAAATGTCAGAAAACAAAGCCACAAAAGCCAGTGTTTGGAGGTCTTGGCATTCCTTCTTGGCCCAGAAAATGAGCCTGTAAAACTTCTCTCTTCATTTATAAACTTTTTTTTAAAGAGAAACGCAAAACCTGACTTTTCTTCTCACTTGAGCAAGGAAACATCCGGAAAGGTCAAATTTTGCTTTTAGAATCAAAGCAAACTTGACCCAAAGTCAGCTCTAGCATCTGATCCTTTAACCAGGTATGGAAGGATGGAATGGCTGGAAGATCTCCCACCTTTCCACATGGGAGGGTGCAGGGGTGCCTGAGGGGAGAGAATGTGGGCTCGTAATCACAGGAAGCCACTGAAGGAAAGTTAGCAGCAAGCCTACAAGTGGTGATGTCTAAGATCTTTCTCCTTGGTGTAGTTGGGGGACCAGCAGGGTTGGCATTCCCTAGGAGCTTTTTAGTGATGCAGAATCTCCAGACCCACTCCAGACCTACTGCATTAGAATCTTCATTTTAACAAAAGTCTCAGATAATTCCTTGCACATTCAAGTATGATAAGCATTAATCCGATGAACTTGATACCAAATAACCTTCCCTTCCTCCTCCATGGCCAAAGCAATGCAAAATCAAGAACTAAGCAAGGTCCTATCATGACAGTGACCAGCCCTGGTTATAACCCTGCTACAAACCACTCGGGCTAGGTAGGGACCCAAAGGAACAGCCTCTGACCAGAAAGTGGGCACTGTCAGCTGGGGCAACAGAAGACCAAAGGCCCGCACAAGCCTCCAGGCACCAGCCACAAATCCTCACAAATGCCTGCACATGTACAAATTCAGGATCTCACATTGCCTCTCCAAATCCAGGCTTTGTGACTTTTATTTGCCTGCCCAGTTGCCTAGGGTATTCACATTGATATGATTTTATCTGTCCAAAAACTGAAAGAGGAAGCATAGTGAGATCCACCTGACCAGAAAATGGCCTAAACCTCCTGTACCTGTTGGTTACAGTAATTGGTGACCTTGTTCTTCTGCGCTGTCATCTGTGCAGATTCATTCATTCTTTTAACAACCTCCGGGAAAGCCCTGAACCTTCCATGTCTTCCCCTTTACCCCAACATCTACCACACACATCATGCTACTGAGCCAGAGCCAGGCCCTGCCAAGAAGGGAAGGGAACGGTTAACTCCCTCTCAGCATTTCTAAGACAGCAGGATAAGAAGGTGAAGTTTCTGTAGGATCCTTCACAAAACTGCAACACTTGCAGCAGGAAAGGTTGAAACATGGCAAAAAAAAGAGCAGGGTAGGTGTCACAAGGAGCAGAAACATTTTTGTGTCCTGATACTGACTTCAGTGAAAGCCTAGTTTCTTTTATCAACATGCTGGAAGGTAAACAAGGACACACAGGAAGAAGCATGCAGCCCTTCTTTCTAGCTACAAATATCTGAAAAGAGCTGATATGCGAACTGATGAAACTGGCAACTGACCAGCGCTGACTTCCCACGGAGCATCCCATTAGAGTTAATTATGGACTGGGAACTTTTGAGTTGTATGGTTTGTTTCCTCCCGAATAAAGCCAAAACTTTTCATCCTTCTTAAGTTTTTCTGGATCCCTGTTTATTTCTTTTTTCTTTTTTTTTCTTTTTTTTTTTGAGACGGAGTTTCGCTCTTGTTACCTAGGCTGGAGTGCAAAGGCACGATCTCGGCTCACCGCAACCTCCGCCTCCTAGGTTCAGGCAATTTTCCTGCCTCTGCCTCCTGAGTAGCTGGGATTACAGGCATGCGCCACCATGCCCAGCTAATTTTTTGTATTTTTAGTAGAGACGGGGTTTCATCATGTTGACCAGGATGGTCTCGATCTCTTGACCTGGTGATCCACCCGCCTCGGCCTCCCAAAGTGCTGGGATTACAGGCGTGAGCCACCGCGCCCGGCCCATCCCTGTTTATTTCTAATACCCATTTCAATTTTGCGATGTACTTCTTCAGATTTTGTGACTTCCGTGACCATTTTACAAAGTCACTGCTTCCTTGCAGAGTTAATAGCTAGTCGTTTTTTATAACTTAGATAACCGCTAAGACAAGAGAATCATTTCAATCATGTATACCCTAGGTAAGTATTATACAGGCTAATTTCTGAGGCAATTCTGGCCTGGCCAGACCTCAGATACCCACCTCACCCCATACTCCAGTATAAGCGAAGCTGCTCATCAATAACTTCTGTGCTGAGGGGCAGGGCCATGCTTTGTACTGGTTGCCATCCACCTCCCAGGGAAGCCAACCTTTAGAGTGGATGGTGACCTGACATGTACCCTATGTCTTATGGTTGGCAAAAAAGAAATAAGTTGGGTCAACTTATCTTACCCATTCCTCACTGAGAAATCCTTCACTGGCAAACAAATGCTACAGCAGGGGCAAAAGCTAAACAGTACATAAAGAAAAGTTACAAAAAGAGGCCACAAGCCAGTTCCAATAGAGCAGGTCAGTGAGGAGGGAAGAACAGAGGACCCACAAACAGAAGCAGACACACTGGAAAAGAGAGGCCATGAAACCCCCAAGATAGTGTCAAATGCAAGCTTGGTGTCACTGCTTTTGGTGTATGTTAATTCCACTTCCTTCCTTACAATCAAATCCACTTTACCTAAGTAGATCTGGGTTCCCTGCAACCAAATAAACCACTCTAAAACAAGCCCCCCCTGCCCCCCAAAAAAGTTTTTGTTTTTTTTGTTTTTTTTTTACTTTTTCTAGTACCTTCAAAGTAAGAAATAATTTTCATGCAAAATAAAAGTATGTCACGATCACATGGCTAAGCCAGAAGACAGTTTTTAATTTTTGGAATGTAATAGATAACAGCAATTTAAAACCTACTAGAAGTTGGAAAAAAAAATCTTTTTTCTTCACTGTGTTTTCAACCAAGTACTGATTACCACTGCTGCATTATAACAATGATCCACAGAAGAATACTATGTCTGGGACCTGAGGTTTCTGTCAAAGACATCAGACTGAAACATATAGACCTAAAGATAATTGATTCAGAAGGAACTTGTAGATTTTGTAGGAAAAGTGTGTAATAGTAGAAAAATAAAGGAATTACTTTTTAATAAACAAATCAGACCATATTTGAGACTATCCTGAGGAAATTATACCAGAGTCCTTATAAGAACTAAATTCCATCACTAGATAGGACCACTGGGAGTTGCTTCTTTAATTTAATAAATCAAATGTGCTATAACAAGGAGCAGTACCTGCCCATTTGGGAAGTACTCTAAAGGGTATAAAACTCAGGGTTAAACCAAGGTACCCATTTAGAAATGACATGCATTTGAGTATCTCGTTAGGGTATCTATTAGGATGCCCTATTCAAATGTTCAATAAAAATGAATCAATAGTGGGATCTGGAAATCAAAATAAACTCACAAATATACCACACAAATTGAAGTGGGCAAAACCACCAGCAGCCTAATTAGAAACAAATTAAGACAGAAGATGCCTGAATGTAAGCTGTTCTGTTTACTACTAGGAAAGCAACCAAGTCACAGGCAAAAGAAACCAACCCTTTCCCAGGACAGGTTTCCCTTGCCATAGCAGCACCCAAGCATTGGACAAAAGACATGCCACCAGTCCACAATATCATGTTCGGCAAAATGAGTGGGCAAGGTTAAAGGGTTTCCCAGACCACTCTCTAACTCTAGGAATCAGATTAAACTTACTTGGAGAAAGGTGTCTCCTAAAATTTGTGTTATGAATTTTTTTTTTGAAAAATGCCTATAATTTAACTGACCTATTGAAAAATGGCATTAATTTCACTCCAAGAATCATATAGTTTTCCCAAAACTATCAGAGAAAGCACCTCCAATAATATTTATCCAGATATATTTACTAAAACTGCCCCCAGCATCTGAAGAGACAAAGGGGCAACCCAAGTGGAATCTTTCTTACCATTTCGAGACACGTCTAGTTCCACCAGCTGCATGAAGTTTGCTATTTCTGGAGGGAGCCGCTGAATCTCATTATCACTAAGTCCAAGCTTTCGTAATTTGACTAGCTGGAAAAATTGCTGAAAGACAAAAGAGTTTCACAAGGATTTCACATATATTTGTATCATAAATTTTTGGGCTACTATGAAATGTAAAACAATATCTTTTTAAAACTAATGAAGATTGTACCAACATCAATTTCCTAACTTTGATTGCTGTACTGTAGTTGTGAAGATGTTACCATTGGAAAGAACTAGGTGTAAGGTACCTCTATCAATCTACAATTATTTCAAAATAAAAAGTTTTTAAAAATTAATGAACAACTTAATGAGAAAAGCAGTCACTACCTTAAGCTATCCGGTAGACAGAAATATCGACTTATGAAAATTGACATTAAATCTGCAATGTCAGACATGTAAAAATGTCTTTTAAAAATATTTTTAAAATATTTAAAAATTTAAAAATATTTTTAAAAGACATTTTAAAATAAATTATTATACATCAAAAAGTATAATAAATATCCCACAAATGTGTACAGGCAAAAAGTATATTTTTGATCAATGTAAAAAAGTCTTTACTGGATACTTCCATCAACCATGGCAAACTGAGCATATGCTCTTTCTCCATACTTTTTAAAAATTGTTTTATAGAATTTATATGCAGATGAACATAAATGTAATGTGAAATAAGTCCATGAAAACAAAGAAAGCAAACTAGATACACAACAAAATCCTTTAAGCTAGAAAATAGAGGGATGAATGGTAACTAATAAGCAAATTGAAACAGCTGAAATTTAAGCCTGTGGGGGTGAGTAGCCAATAAGAAACTAGGTCTAGGTACCTCTTAGGAAAGGAGAACTGATTGAAAATTTATATAAAGAAGAGTTAAATTGCCATATTCTCTTTTCTACCCTGCAGAGCCAGGCAGGAGCCTGGAAATTTCCCCTCTATAGAAGAGTTAAGTCCAAACACAGCTAAGCACAGCTGAAGGCAGGGGTAATATAACCCTGCTAAAAACAGAGGACTGAGTCAAAGCCTGGTCAGTGAGATCCCACTCTCTCTTCTCCCCACAGCCTAGCTCTTGGGCATTAGCACTGACTTGCAGACACTGATCCTCCAATAGAGAAGCTTTAGATTATAAGCCTCAACAACACATGGAGCTTCCCAACAGGCCCTTCACCTCATCTCCAGCACCGCAAGCAAGAAAAAGAATGTGTGTACACACACGCACACACACAAACACATACCCCACATCTCAGAGGAAACAAATATGATGCAGGAAGCAGCAAAAAAACTTCAACCAAAAAATAATATCCTCAGAGAAATCACAGAAGATGAAGCAGCACAATGTCATAAAAAGCATAATTCGAGTAGCCAGAAATATGATTTCAGAAAGTGAAAAATATTGTAGCATTGATAAAAGAATCCCATAAAAGCGGTAAAAAATAAAGTCAGTAGAGCCCTCAAAGGTGAAATAAAAAGATGAAAAGATGGGAAAATGGGAGAAAAAAGAGAGGAAAACTAAGGGACCAGCTCACGAGTTACTACAAAATAATTTGTAGTTCAAGAGAGAAATACAGGGAACTGCAGGACATGCCTTTTCTGGTTTGAGAGGGCCCACCATGCAACCAACAAAATGAATGAAAAAAAGTTCATTCAAGTATTCAAATAACACTATAAAATGTTAGAACTCCAGAAATTAGATTCTAAAAGCTTCCAGAGCCAGGGAAATAAAGGAAAAAGTTCATAACAAATAATTGGGTATCAGAATGGCACTGGACTCAAAAGCAACCTTGAAAGTAAGAGGGCAATGAAGCGATGCCTTCAAAATTCCAAACAATCATAATTCCCAACCTAAAATTACATACCCAGCCAAACTATCAATTAAGTATGATTATAGAATAAACACATTTCAGTCATACATGGTCTCAAAGTTTAGCTTCCTTGCACCTTTTTCAGGAATCCATCAAAATATGTAAGTAAACTTAAAAGAAAAACAACCTGAGATCCAGAAACAGAGAATCAATAAACAGAGAAAGGCAAAGGAAATTCCCAGGATAAAATCATTATGGGAATTCCAAGATGTTGCTTGAAAATCAGGCCCCAAGAGCAACCCATCTACGCTGGAGCAAAATATGGCAGCTCCCAGAGGGAAGTTTTGAAAAAATAAATAAAAACACACCCTAGGAATTATCTGATAGGTTTGGAAGTATCAAAGGAGATTTACAAGTCTTTCAGAACATTTGGTGATAAATTGGAAATAAGCATAGAGAAAACAAAGAAGCAAAAGGAAAGAAGGTAATTAATTCCAGGGAAAATATAAAGTCAAAAATATATAATCACAATATAAAATTTGATTAGGAACAATACTTACAGTCATAACATTATAATATCTGTATCTGTAAAACCAAAATTTATGTTATGTCAATATTGAGAGGCTGGGAAAGAAGCTGTAAGAAGTAAAGCCTCATGTTCCATAAAAATAAATCCATAAATAACTCAAAGAAGAAAAAAAATCAAGCTGTAAAAGTACACCATTTAGCAATATGGAGGCAAATATTCGTAGAAATGGCCAAAAGCCAGAAACTGGAATAGGGAAGGAGGCAAGAGGCTGCTGTTATTCATTGTCACACTAAACAGCTTATTAGATTTTTAAAACTATTTGCATACATTACTCTGCTAAAAATAGAAATTGAATTTACAAACAAAGAAGTCTCTACTGAGGTTACAGGATGCTCCAAATGTTAATTTTGTAGGACGCTAACATTTAATAGACTTCATCTTTCTTTTTTTTTGTTGGTAAAACAAAAGACTGTATATTTATATAATCATACAATTGCCTTTTGGAAAGCAATTGGGCAATACGTAAAAGAAAAAAACTTTTCAAGTCCACTGAAATACTTCTGGGCATCTGTCCTCATAACTGAAAATAATACACAAATACATATTTACACTATTATGGGTAAAAATAAAAAGACAGAAAACATACATTTCAAATAAGAAAAACGATTGCATATTATTAAACAATTCAATATTATGCAACAATAAAATAAATATTATAAAGACCATAGAACTTGAAAAAGATTTACCATGCAAATATAACTAAAAAAGAAAACAAAATTGCAGACACACTACATTAAAAAAGAATGGGCACATGTGGACTGACAGGAAGAGAACAAGGAAGAAAAAAGCAGTGATGTTAGGTGGCAAAGATAATGCATGAATTATTTTACTTTTTAATTAAAAAACCTGATTATTTAAAAAAATAAAATGAACTATAAATCTCAGCAAATGAATGCTACCAATTAGCTATACAAGATAATGAGGAAAGTGCTCAACAAAAGGACTAATCCTTTGGATTTCTTTACTCATGCAGTTGAGATTTAATTTCTTAAGGAAAGATATTGAAGTGCCTTTATACTGGCTATACTAAAGCATCAGCCAGCACAAAAGCCATTCAATAGAGTCACATATTTGAATAATTGAGCTTATGCCAATTGTTCAGAGTCTGACAGTTTCATAATACATCAATGTGTTTACTCAAGCATGAAAAGCTCACTTTGTTTTCCAGGAAAGGCATAATACCAAAACTACAAAACCTATCACCATTTCCATACATCCTGGGACCATTCAGAAACAAGACAAGAAATGAAGTCAATAAGGTACTTAGATGTACAGTGAATAATAAGTTCACTTTACGTCTGTGGAAATGATAACCTACAAATCCTCACATCCAACAGAAGTCATAACAACACAGAAATTTAAGGTTTGGTTCTGCATGTTAACAGCATCCTCCACTACAGCCTGTCACAAATACTACTTTATTCAACTTGGGAAGTACATGCCAGATGTAAAAACAACCCCATCTGACATGATCCCAAATGAAACCAGTAATTCCTTAATCCTTCCCTCATTATCCTGATGTGATCTTAATATGGTATCCAAAGATCAACACAATGCCACGGAAACTGTATGAAATTCTCAAATATTCAACTTCCTCGGAGAGTCAGGAAAAATAACTCACGAAGCTATAAACCCTTCTGCCTTGTCTTTGAGATCAGCCAGAGCACATGAAAAACAATTCCTGTAGCTGTCTTGGCAGGACGCCTCAGCGCAGTGAAACCATGTGACAGAACACACAGACACCATTCTTCAACTCTACCATGTTTGATTATAGCTCACTGACCCACTTAGAGCACATTCTGTAAAATTATATGCAAAGGAGCCCAAATTGGCTTGGGTTGTTGTGCTACAACCATCTTCTTATAGCCACCATTGCTTTTAGTAGATACAGCCTTTAATTTGGCTAAACGAAATGTTCTCCCATTCTCCATATCTGACAAGATTCTAGTCCTTCTTTTCTGGTAGAGTGTTAGTACCTCCCTTCTGCTTTTTAGAAAGGGACAATAAAAATCTCAGTCCTAGAAGAGCTGTATCATCTTTAATTATCATATGGCCAAGGATCAGTCAATTGTTCCTCAGTTGCCCCAACTTCTCCTACATAATATAGAGAAAACATAAACCATTGTTACAGATTCACTTGGAGAATGCTAGTGTAAAGAATGCTACCAATTCCTGAAAAACTGTGGGACTTCTAAGTATAATGATACCAAATTTGTTCACAGATTTCCTTCCTGGAGACATTCTAATCCATCTCATAAATCTTGGCCCCTTTTCATCCTACATAACTCTCATCCCATCCCTACTCCTGTCCCCATCAATCTAGACTGCCTTTTTGGTCAACCACCTGTATGTGGTTGTATGGTAAATCAATGGTTCTAATCTCTAGGTAAGATGTACAATATACATCATTTGTACCATCTGGCATTGTTCTTTTCTGTGAGGCTTGCAAAAAGTGACTGTGACTTTATTACCCAGAAATTGTACTACTAGGTATAGATCTTTTAAAAAACATATATTTTGCCAGAATACAGATATAAAAATGTGCTTCAATTATTTATGATACCCCCAAACTGTAAAAATCCACACACCTATAGATAGTAGATTTGATAGAGGTATTATACATTATTACAATGAAATCCTACACAGCAATGAAGATGAAAGCTTACCATTAGTCACAATATGAATGAGTCTTACAGATAATGAATAAAGCCAGACATGAAAAATGCATACTATATTATTTCATTTATATGTTGAATAAATCACCTGAACTATTTTGTTTACAGATGCATACAGAGGCAATAAAACCTGTAAAGACAAGCAAAGAATGATTCCTATATAATCAGGTTAGTGGCTACCTCTAGATATGAGAGGGAGGATTATGATCAGGAAGCGCATGCAATGGAAGCAGAAAACACAATTCAATACAAGTTTTTAGAGTCATGGTAATGCTCAATTTCTAAACCTGAATGGCAGTGACAGATGTTCATCTTATAATTTGCTGTAAGCTGTACATTTATGCTTTAAGGACTTTTCTATATGTGTGTTTTATTTCACAACAAAAAAACTTTTTAAGTTGTAGACTACTTACTAATCAGGAAGGAAAATACCAATTAGCACCAAGAGCATCAAATTATTTAATTCATCAGAATTAATAATAATAAAAAGCAATGGCATTCGATCTAGAGGAGGAGGAAGGAGAAGTGACCATTACAACCAAAGCAACAATGATACTGATAATTATACAACTATCTACTGAGCGACACTCTTTGTTTGGCAGTGAACTAAAGACTTTACGTGGATTACATTTTTTAATCATTCCAAGGTTGCCACAGTGCTGATACCTATACCTACAAGTTAGCTTTTACTGCATAACAAACCATCCCAAATTGGGTGGCTCAAAACTACATGGATTTTTTCTTATTTCTCACATTTCCCTGAGTTAGTTAAGCAGTTCCCCTGCCACTCTCACCTGGACTCATGCGTCTACATTTGGCTAGGGTCAGAAGGGCTGGAAGATCCACGCCGGCCTCACTCTTATGTCTGGCAGTTAGTGCCAGCTGTGAGCAAGAGCTCCTCGGTGCTCCCCAAGGCCTCTGTCCTCCTCCCTTAAGCTACAGTGGCTTTCTTACATGAAGCTCTCAGAGCAGCATTCAAAAAGGGCAATGGCAGAAGTTGCAAGGACTCTTGGGGCCCGGGCTTGAAATCTGTACGATGTTGTTCTTTCTGCCATATTCCACAGGTCAAAGCAAGTCACAAAGTCAGCCCATATTTAAGGGAGTAGGGAAATCGTTTTCATTTATAGATGGAAGGAATGGCAAAAATCATATAAAAAGAGGCAGGGGGTAGATTAAATGAGATAGAAGCCTCAGATATGCCACAGAACACACATAAAAACTAGGTAGATTATGTACAGAATTCTGTGGTTGGTTACAGAGTCATGGCTTTTCTAAAGCCAATTAGAAGAGAAAATACACTGAATAAACTTTGGCTAAGATTCTTTATATATGAAAAAGATATAGACAAAAAGAAAAGGCCAAGAAATATTCACAGAATAGTGAAAGAACTAGTTTGGTTAAGGTAGAGAGTTCAAATAATCATACGTCACATCCGGAATTTGAGTTTGAAAGGGTTTTAGCAAACACTCATAAAGCAGACGTATTAAATAAGTGTGAATGAGACACTTTTTTTCAGTGTGTTTGGTAGAGGTGTGGAATAGAAATATCCCTGGGCGAATCAGTTAACTTCTCTGGTCCTCTTGTTTTCCTATGTAAAAAATAAGCATTAAATGATAAAGGGCTCTTTGTAGCTCTAAAAATTATAGAATTGCATTTCAAAATGCCTTCCATGTACCAAAAGAAAAATGAAAATCCTATTAGCACACAATATAACATTAAGCATGAAGTTAAAATGCATAAAATTACAGAAAGTAGATTAGCAGTTGCCTAGGAAATGAAAAATGATTGCTAATGGATAGGAGGTTTCTTTTCCGTGACGAAAATATTCTAAAATTGATTGTGGTAATGGTTGCACAACTGTGACTACATTAAAAACCAGTGAATTGTGCACTTTGGGTGAATTGTATGGTATGTGAAATTACATCTTAATGAAGATGTCAAAAAATGCACAGAATTGGTAGACATTATCGAAGAAGAAATTCCTATTAGTAAGAAAAGACTGGGCTGGGAATACACAGATACTTTTATTTAACTGAATCCCTATAACCAAGTGAGGTAGAGTTTTTTTTTATCTCCAGCTAACAGATAAGGAAACTGAAGTCCAGCAATTTTATTGGCGTCCCTGACACTGCACACCAGTTAATAATATTCTTTAAGAAAAATTCCCAAACAGAGCCTTGCTGGAGAATCACAGAGTACAAATCCTCAGGTAACCACCTGATAAACAAAAAACACTGGTGTGAAACTACCTTCTAATCAGCTAACCAAAACTATGTCATGCTGGGGGTGGAGGCGGGAGGGTAAGCTGGGAAAGAAATAACTACCAAAATTACCAATGCTGTCAGATTTCATCTTGATTGACAAGTTGCAAGTGGAAGAAAAGAGCATACTAATGAAATCTACATATGAGAGCGCATAAGTGGGGTTGCTGCCAATTCAATCCAGCCAAAGAGAGCAGACATGCAAGAAATCTAGGCAGATAAGAATGAATCAGCTTCTAGAGGATCAGGGGCACAGAGACATAACAAACATTCAGAATAAAGCCTTGGGCAAGGGAAGGCTGAAAGAAACAGGGAAGCAGAAGACAAAATTTGATACAGGTTTATAATATGATACAGCAAAAGGGCATACAAAGAAAAAAGCTTCAACTAAGTCTAGTTTCTGAAGGCAAAGGGGGAGGTATCATGGAGCACCAGGACAGTCCTGGTGAAACTCAAAAAGATGACACTGTTCAACTGGGAATTAGAATTTTAATAATGCTGAACAATTTTCAGAGACACAGAATGGAATTCAAGAGAATCACAAATACTTAAGAATTTGAAATATTGATTCACAAAATAGTTTATATTCATATACTAACAAATATATGATTATTCATTAGTGATAGACAATAAATATGAAATAAGACAAAGGGTTTAATCTCTGAATAAAACTAACCATTTCTTCTATAATCTGAAACAGGAAGATAAAATTTTCCCTGCCCATCTATTTGCCCAAAAGACAAATACATGAAATAGATCACAGGGGGAAAAAAGCCTCTTCAGATCTCAAAATAATTTTTAAGAGGTTCATGTTTCAGAGGCACAAGTACACTTTTCCTGATGCAACAAAGAATGCTGACTCCCTTCCTTCCATGGCCCTAAAAAGCTGCAGGTGAACCAAATTTCAGAGAAGCAAATTAGTTTCCATTGAGTGTTAGCATGTGTGTGCTTAAGCATTTATAATAAAGATACTTCCATTTATTTCGTTCAAAACATTTGTTCAAAATATTTCTCCTTCTAATTTTTCTGGCCTCCCCTAATAATTTTATCCTCTCATTTGCTGGTATATTTCTGAGGTGCTTTCACACATTATTAAGCCGTCACCATTAATGATCCCAAACAAAGATATAAATGCCCCAAGCTTGCCCCCATAATTAAAATAGCTCAAGGGTGAATCACTTTGAAAATCAGGAAACCAGGCATGTTTTCTGTATTGTGCTATGATCAGAAGGGTGGACCCAGACTGGTAGTGGCAACTGCAATCACTTGGAGAAAAGAAGCTTTTACTAAAAGCAAGATGAATCAGGACAGTATTACTTTACTGGTAACTGGACTGAAGGGGTGAGCTTTGATCTGGGAGAACCAGACTGATGGTACAGATGGAGAACCGGTGAGAGCTGGACTAAGCAGGGTTGCCACCGCAGAGAGAAAGATCAACTATGACGAGAGAAAAAAGATACCGAACTGAAACTAACAATAGGGGAATGATTAAACACAGAATGGTAAATACATATAATGGACTATTATATGGACATTAAAAATCATGCTTCCAGAGAATATTTAATAATATAATAAATACGTTCTAGGGTTAAGAGAAAAAATGTAAAATTATATATATGGGCAGTATAAATCCTATTTTATTTAAAAATGTAATCAAAATTTTAGGGGAAAAACTGTTACTAAAAGATAAATCTGCTGAGAAAAAAGAACTTAAGCCAGATGACTAAGATCATTCAACTTCTTGATATTGATGTTTTGTACCACAGAAAATCAAAGATTCTACTTATGTAGAAAGGGCTGTTTTTCCTGCACATTTTAACCAAATGTATCATCAAATAAAACTTGAAAAGTTGGGGTATAATCTGTTTACATACAGAAAAAAGAAGTTCTTTCAATAAGCAGTCAAACAGATATCCAAAAAAGTTTATTAAAGTGTTTTTATATTTTGATGTAGGATTTTCAATCAGGTTGCATTTTTCACACGTTGTACTCAGGAAAGCATTATATGACTCAAATGGAATAAAATTTTGTTTAGTGGGCATTGTGCCATGGATTCAATACAATTTAATCCAAGCTAACAGCAACAACAAGCACTACATACATACTGTGCCTACTACATACAAGGTTTGAAAACGGAACAGATTACAAATAAGAAGTAGTCCTTATTGCAAAAGGACATCCAGGAAATAACGCAGGACAGGTGGATCAATAATTAAAATAGAAGGTAGAAAATGAAAATCGTAATGAGGTACAAACTGCCATAAAAATGTAACAAATGGCCTTTGTCATCACAAATTATATCTGTTACGCTTCTTCCGAGGAAAAAATAAAAGTCAATTAGGCTATTTTATGGGCAGTTACATCATACCAATAGGATCAAAGATTTCTGTGAGGCATCAAATAAGAATGGATTGTTCAGAGGAACTGTGTTAGGAAGATTCTTTCTGAATTTTCTCAGCAAATATGCCAACATTAAAATCAGGACTCTGAGTACCTTCTGATGTGACAGGCCTAGCAAAGAAAAAACTTACATGGTCAACACTGACAAGTCCTGATCATGGATGATAGAATACTTTAGGATTACCTAAGCAATATGTTGATAGCACCCCTAGCCAAGGTTTGATGTTTCTGGACAGCAAGCAGGAAATGCAAGTGTCAGACACTGATACAGTACTTCAAAAATTAATCTGAGTTGACAGATTACAATCACTCTAGAATGGCCCACAGGCTGGGTGCAGTGGTGGCTCATGCCTGTAATCCTGGCACTTTAGGAGGCTGATGGGGTGGACCACAAGGTCAGGAGTTTGAGACCAGCCTGGTCAATATGGTGAAACCCCGTCTGTGCTGAAAATACAAAAAAAAGCCGGGTGTGGTAGCAGACTCATGTAGTCCCAGCTACTTGGGAGGCTGAGGTAGGAGAATCACTTGAACCTGGGAGGTGAAGGGTACAGCGAGCCAAGATCGCGCCACTGCATTCCAGCCTGGGTGACAAAGCAACACTGTCTCTCTCAAAAAAAAAAAAAAAAAAAAAAAACACTCCTCCAAAAAAAAAAAAAAAAAAAAAAAGAATGGCCCATAATTTTCTAAGGCAACATTTAATGGCACTTTGAGTGCATAAAAATTGTGAGTAATAGGAAAGAAAAGGACTTTATCTCTTATTGTGAGTAATGCTGAAGATGACCTAACTGTTCTAAACCATTATCAGGAGATCTTGAAGGGTCAGGGAGGGACCTGACTAACCAGTTAATACAACTTACTGCAGCCAAGAATTCATCTCTTAACAAACTGCAAGATGGATTAAGCCCAACAATGGTAACCATGATACTGCTGTATTTATTCAGGAAAGTCTGTTTCAAGAAATGCCAAAGCACTTTTCCAAAAGAGGAGGGAATGTATGGTCAAGCAACAGAATATAGCAAACACTAGGAGAACAAAGAACCCAAGCATCAGGTGCATAAAGACTGAAATCCCACAGAATTTCAAACAATTTAAACATGCAGCTTGGCTTTTTGCATTTACAAAGAAATCATGTGAACCAGATTGACTGTGTAATGCTGTTTGTTCAGGTTGTTAGGCCCTAACCAGATTTCAGGTATTTAGAAATATAATGATCTAATTACAACTACTGTAGAATTTAATAGTGGAGAAGGGCTTAACTTGCCTCAAAACATCTTCTAACATATTCTAAATATAAATAAACCACAACATATATTGTGGTATTTCCATAATCACAATTTTGGACTAAAATTGTGTGATTTTATTATATTGGTGCAAAAGTAATTGCTGTTTTTGCCATTGAAGATAATAGCAAAAACCACAATTACTTTTGCACCAACCTAACTGCACAAGGGTTCCTCTCCACCCAGACAGGTTTACATTCCGAAGTGTTTATAGCTCCTCTGAGAGGCAGCCTTGTACCTTGAAAATAAATCCTCTCTTACTTACATTTAAATTCATACTAAATTCACAGTTTCCTACTGGTTTACCAAAACAGTTCAGCAAAAAGGCAAGATGGAAAAAACTGAGAGTATATTTCCTAGCAACTCACAAACAGTTATGTAAAAACAAAACAGATCTCATGCTGATCACCACATTTTGGCTTCACAAACAGAACTTAAATATTAAATTCTAATATTAATCCAGATGAAGAACCACAGCGACAAGGCCTAACTGCAAAGTTTTTGAATTGCCCTACTGTTTAAGGAACAAGACAGGCCGTTAGCATCCAACAAACTCTACTCAACTCCCATGTCCTGAAGTTACATCTGATTAGATGTTAACGTCTAACAAGTCTGCTTTCTTTGTGACAAGAAAAGGCAAAGCTCTTTCAGAGCCACTTCTTTAAAAACTGCTCCTTTCGACAGCTTTTGCATTTGATTTTTACTGTTTACCAGCAACCTAGGTAAGAGGTGGAACTAACACTCCTAGCCTTCATCTAATGTAAGAACGTGCAGAAATGTTGGGTAGTGGCCCGCAGGCCACCCAGTGAGCCATCTCACTACCACAGCATCTAAGGACACAGTTCTTTCACTGCAGCTCAGCTCTTAAAATACACTCTGGCAGTGTGCTTGTATTGCTGACCAGCTGGTTCCTCTATAGAAACACTATCTAGGGAGTACCCTGTTCAGCACATAACCTCAAGAGTTCTCTGAGTCAGAAATCCCTCTTTGTGACAAGCAATCAAAAAGAATATTCAAGAAAAGGGGAATGCAGGAATTCCATAGGAAACTCCATAATTCCAAAGTAAAGCGTACGAGAAACAGCACTCCCTCACCAGGAAGCAAGCAATAGCTCCCAGGTATTCAGACCAAAGGGCACAATCCATTCTCAGTAAGCTCCCAGGACAATTTGCTGAGGTAGCTCAGTGGCCCCAAAAGCTTCTTTGATACCACCTCCCCAGCTTCCCACTCCTAGCTGAGAGTCCAAGTTTTTACCAAGATGTGTATAATAAAAGAAGAGATCATCCACGTCATGGCTCACTGTATCATATCATCAGTACCAACCAGGGAGAAACCTGGTCCTAGTACCATGGCCCCCTTTTCTCTCTTGACAGCACCTTCCACAGCCTGGTATTCCAGGCCCACAATTCACAAAAGATTTCTTTTAATGAAGAACATCTCATATGCATAAGTGAGAGCAATTTAACATTAAAATGCTTTGTTACTAGACAGATTTTGAAAGTCGTAATTTCAAATGCTTTACAACTCTACTTTCTACAAGAACATCTCTAAAATAATGAGAAATGCCTCTCAAGTGCCAGATATTAGGCCAGGAGCTCTACATCCGTAATCTCATTTAATCCTAAAAGCAACCCTAAGCCAGGCAGTTACTTTGATTTCATAAATGATCAAACTAAAGCACAGAGAGATTACGTGCCTGGGTCCAGATTACATCAATGTGTCTGCACCAGGATTCAGACTCATGTTCAAAGTCCCAACATGTCTACTATAAAGAGCAGGGCAAAGAAGGTGTACTATGGAGCCCAAAATCTATAAGCCCAACTCCCCAGTATACTGGATGTTTCTGTGACCTCATACAAGTTACATAATACAGTGAATACAGGTTTTCAGAATAGTATGTGGCATATGAGAAATGCTTAATATACATTAGCCTTAATTATTACTATTAAATCACCACATACCACATCTTCCTATATATCCAAACTACTAAAATTTTTCAAGAGTAAAAAAATTAGATCCAATGATAACACCTTGTTGCCTGTGGAGTATACTGCTAGGATGAGGCTGAGTGCTACACAAGAATCATGCCAACACATTTTAAGACTTCCTTCATTTTCAAAAACAGAGCAGGACCACAAACAAAAAAATATTAAATGCAGAAATCAACAGACTGCAGGGACCAAATGTTTGAAGGGTCTCAGGACAAATTAACAAGTCCAGCAACCCAAACCAAGTATTCAAGCTACTATCCAAACATAGCATGTAAATTTTTAAAAAATTGTTTTTCATACTATCAAAAGCAAAGCAACAAGTGAGCTAAAACATACATGAAGGGAATGGAAGGATTTCAGGGAAGCTCAGCAACTTAGCCAGTGCAAAGTCAGTCAACACTGAATGAAGGGTGGACCTAAACTGTGCACAAAAGGAACACAGGGAGAGAAGGGAGGCCTGGATCCTGCCCAGGAGAAACAGCTGTACACATTGGAGGATGGAGACAAGCCTGGCTAGGCCAGCCCCTCTGGTGTTAGCCTGCCTGGTTCAGAACCAGATGGGTGCTGCCCTGTGACAGGGCTCCCAGGTCCTGGCCCTTTGAATAACTAACAGCAAAGCTTTGAGCACCCAATATGGCAAATGAACTTAACTAGATCTCTGGCCTCCCTTCCAGTGTCAACAGCCTGTGATTCTCTATTCTCTAACTATGAAAAAAAAAGGAAAGCAGGTAAGAGATAATTACATATGTTTCCTTTTTTGTTTATTTGTTTGTTTTTGGCCTTTGAACTAAGGGCCTCCAACTCTCCAGTAGGTTCTGTTCCAAACATCCATTTGTAGGTCAGAGCTGGAAACTCGGAATGTACTTCCGCATGCATAGAACCATTATATATTGTGATTAAGTCTTTAATTAAGCCTATAAAAGTCAGTCTGGCCCCTAATGCAGGGTAAAAAGGTCTTCTCAAAGCTTTCCAATGGCTATCCACTGATTACAGAACAAAGTACAAACTCCTCAACTTCACATTCAGGGCCCTCATGACCTGGCACATAATAATAACACCATCAACATTTTTGTAGGTTTTGAGAGCTTATAAAATGCTTGCTCATATCTCACGCTACCAACGCAACTGCCCAGTGAGCAATCATTATCACAAATCGAACTTTGAAATACAAGCCATGTAAGATATTAGAGCCACACCTTCAACAAGCCTCTCTGGCTTCAAGTCCAGTGTCCTTTCTAACTTCTGCTCCACAAATATATGTGGCCTTTCTGAGTTCATTTCCCACACCCACAGCCCATGCACCCCATGTTCTAGCCCCAGTGAATCATTCACTGTTCATTATGCCTTTCCTGTTCCTAACATTTCCCCAGCTAGCAGCATTTTACTCATCCTCAAATGCCATGACCTCTCTGAAGCCTTTACCCAATTACCTGGGCAAAATTAAAGGTGCTTCTCCAACGCATTTTGTCTCTGCTTCTGCAAGAGATTAATGAGCCCCTGTAGTAATAAACCATATTACACATACCAAGGCGTCCCTCAGAATATCCGCCACAGTTCTACTCAATAGATAATCGATGCCAGTTGTCCAGTGAAGCAACATGACACTATTTCAACTATTTTTTTTATGAAAGTGCTTATTCAAAATGCATTTCAAGTTCCAGCTCAGGATATTTGGAGCATATTTATGCTTTGTAGGCAACTTCATTCCCTACTGCCACAAACTCTAGGCTGAAAAACAGGCAAACAGGCAGAGAGAGTAGCTTGTGGGTCAGAAGAGAAAGAATGAAATCTGCCACATTTTAAGAATTACGGAGGCAATTGTTAAGCATATGAAATCTTAGTGCATAATCTCCTGGCACAAGGGTTTGGGAATACAATTGCTTAACAAGTGCTCCCAGTTACTTCTTATGATCAAGTCAGGTTTTGGAAACAGTGGGTAAGATCACTGGGTCGTGAGCTTGGATGCACATTAGAGTCACTAGGTTTAAATACACCTCATGCAAGGTAGGGCTAGGGTTGGGCAGGTGGGTTAAAACATGTATTTACAATAGGGGCATCCAGAGAGGAAAACTAATGGGGAGAGGGAGAATGTTAAAAAAAAAAATCTCGGCTGGGCGTGGTGGCTCATGCCTGTAATCCCAGCACTTTGGGAGGCCGAGGCGGGCAGATCACGAGACCAGCCTAGCCAATATGGTGGAGTCCCATCTCTACTAAAACTACAAAAATTAGCCAGGTGTGGTGGTATACGCTTGTAGTCCTAGCTACTTGGGAGGCTGAAGCAGAATTGCTTGAACCCAGGAGGCGAAGGTTGCAGTGAGCCAAGATCGTGCCACTGCACTCCCGCCTGGGTGACAGAGCAAGATTCTGTCTCAAAAAAACAAACAAACAAAAAATAGCTATTACAATGGTTTGTGTTTGTTCAAAGGGCCACAGTATATATGCAGAATACAGTACATCAGTAATGTTAAGATTTCATAATGGAAGAGGAGATTACAAAATATATGTCTAAAGAGGCACAGACAGGGACCTAATGAAAATAAGGTTGAGGAGCTCTGGGTTAAGATGATGAAAAAAGTCAAGCACTCTTGACATTTGCATAAAAGATTTTCCCTTACCCCAAATACTTGTCCTACAGTTGCTCTGACTTGAGTAAAAATTTGCTAACTGAGAGACAGTTCAAAGATGATATGGACATGAATGCTGGAGCCTGACTACATGGGCACCTTCAGAACAGGGCACCTTATCAAATACAAGCTTTTAATATGTTATCTATGGAGAGTAACAGAGGCTGTCTGTTCCCCTTTTGTGGTCTCTCTTCAAGGAGGCAGTGGGACATCCTTTGTTATTTCAAGCTGGCTTGGAAAGACTGGGGAGGTTCCTCTAAAACATAAACCCAAATAAGGCCCTAGGTTTCAAGAAAGTATAGTCTCTTTAGGTTTACAAAAAAATAAAAAATAAAAAATTCAGATCTGTTCAAAAGCAATGCCAGTACAGCTGTGATGATCAGGAGTCCAAAAAAAAAGACAGATATGTGGAGGAGATATAAAGATCATGTCTCAGCAAGCCCACATGCAGGCAGTGCTGGCAGGAGTGGCTGGCAGCCCTAGCAAAAGGATGCTCTGATCTAGTGTGTTCTTTCTAGACACACTAGAAAGGTGGACACAATGGTCATCACAGGCCAGGAATGAAAAATGTGAACATGTCATTCCTCTGCTTGAAAATCTTTGAGGACACTCAGCCATTAAGTTACTCAAATGGGTAAAACAAGCCAACGATAACCGCAGAAGGAAAGTGAAAGAACACAGCAATAGAAAAAGAAGGCCATAAAAAAGCACAGACCATAAAAAGCAGAAACAACAACCAAAAGGATATAAAAATTGTCATTTCAGGACCAGAGAGTAGCTTAAAGATTATCTAGTCTGTGGTACTAAAAGCTGGACCATCACCTGTTCCCCACTAGCGCCTGTAAACCAGTTCTTAGTCTGCTCCATTATCATCAGATTCCTGGGCCCCACATTACTTAGTAGGTCTGCAGTGAGGCAATGCACTGCAGTTTACAAAGTTCTCCAGGTGACTCTTAAGAGCAGCCACGTCTGGGAGTCACTAACAACTTTGGAGACAGCCCCCTTCCCTGTTTCTACAACTTCAGGAATATATAGTACATGTATAATGTTTATAAAATCCCTTATTTCCCATATCAGTGATTTCTCTGCCGATTTCCAGTGTTAACTTTCAAAACAGTGGCAGTAGAGAGAGTTCATCTAACATGAGAGGGAGGAGCTGACATAGAGCCCAGGCTCCTTGGTCTAGCAGGACTGACCACTGCCCAGATTAGCAGGCTCTTACGCAATTATATCTTTAAGGCAAGGCAGGCAAATTTTAGAACTAGGTCACTTTTCAAAGATTTATTCCTCTACATAGACCCACAAAACTCCACATCCAAAGTGCATACCTCCACCATGACATAGTCAATACTTGGAACCTCCTGCCATTATGAAGTATACCGAAAAACCACATGAACAAAATTTCAAAGGAAAATTCAATTCTCTCTCCCATGCATTATTTACCAGCAACACTAAGTAGTGCAGACAGGACACTGAAACACACACTGGAACACACCCAGACAGCAAGGCTAGTGATGAGATTTCAAAGAGAAGATTTTCAGGGAACATCAAATGTCCTTTGAATATGTAAAATCTGTCACAAGGTGGAAGAATTAGACTTGCTCAGCATGGCCAAATACCAGAAACTAAAGAAAGAAAATGTTCCCCTACATATGGAGCTAAAATGTATCAGGGTCCTCTGGGGATACAGTGAATTCCCCATTCAAGCACAGGCCAGGTGACACTTAGTATGGTTTTACCAAAAAAACTAAAAAACTGGATGGTTGATCTAGAAAGTGCCTTCTTGACCCTAGGATTCTGCAAATTCAATTTCCATGCACATTCCACTCTTCCTACTCAAAATTTACCAAGGTTCTTAGATAACAGCATCTGATATGCACTTTGGCCTATAATTAACTAGCACCAAGTACAGCATTTACATGAAGCAGAAAAGCAATCTTCAGGTTTTCTGGGTTCATAAAACAGCATCCAGAATTCAAGTTAATTGGAAGACAACCTTGGCAATACCATTCTGGATATAGGAACAGGCAAAGATTTCATGACCAAAACACCAAAAGTAACTGCAACAAAAGCAAAAATTGACAAATGGGATCTGATTAAAGAGCTTCTGCACAGCAAAAGAAGCTATCAACATGGTAAACAGACAACCTACAGAATGAGAGAAAAATTTTGCAATCTATGCATCTGGCAAAGGTCTAACATGCAGCATCTACAAGGAATGTAAACAAATCAATAAGCAAAAAACAAACACCACCATTAAAAAGTGGGCAAAGGGCATGAACAGACACTTTTCAAAAGAAGATATACATGTGGTCAACAAGCATATGGAATAAAAAAGCTCAGCATTAGATCATTAGAGAAATGCAAATCAAAACAGCAATAAGATACCAACTCATACCAGTCGGAATGACTATTATTAAAAAGTCGAAAAATACGCCAGGCTCGGTGGCTCATGCCTGTAATTCCAGCACCAAAGAGGCTGAGGTGGGGGGATCATGAGGTCAGGAGTTCAAGACCAGCCTGGCCAACATATTGAAACTTTGTTTCTACTAAAAATACAAAAAAATTAGCTGGGCTTGGTGGCAGGCACCTGTAATCCCAGCTACTTGTGAGGCTGAGGCAGGAAAATCACTTCAACCCAGGTGACAGAGGTTNAAAAAAAAAAAAAAAACATGAGTGTTATGAAGGGGGCATATTATCAGCAGAATTTTTTTTTAAAGTTTTTTTATTTCATCTCTGCTGCTCTCTAATCTTCCAGCCATTGAATGTGGAATCTATATTGAAATATATCTGACAGCTTCCACCAGCACTTTTTGGTAAAAAATTAAAATCTGATTGTGTTAACATAATGGAATAGATGTGAGCCTGTAACATAGCTAGCTAACTAGAGGGCTATTAGAATTTTAGGGCAGCCACATCACCTGCCTTTATTTGTCCTGTAATGGCGGCATTCCAATTTGTAAAATGAAAGACACTAAAATTATGCTTTCCTATAATTATCCCTATTGGTTAAATCGATAAGCATATCAGACTAATATCTACTGTAACAATTTGGTAGTAAATTTTCTTTGGATGTTAGATATAAATATGTAAGTATAAATAATTTTAAAGTACTACTCTTAATGTATACAGAATTTTAATAAAAATTTGTAACTATAATTCAATTGAAAAACTACCTTTTGACCAGCGTGGCCGACACGGTGAAACCTTGTCTCTCCTAAAATACAAAAAATTAGCCTGGCGTGGTGGCACACTCCTGTAGTCCCAGCTACTCAGGAGGTGGAAGCAGGGAAATTGTTTAAACCCAGGAGGCGGAGGTTGCAGTGAGACAAGTTTGCACCACTACACTCCAGGCTTGTGACAGAGCAAGACATCGTGTCAAAAAAAAAAAAACAACTACATTTTAAAAGTATGAATCACAATATTAAAATAACTGTTTAAGAAATTCAAAGTAACTATTGTGGCTTTATATTCATACTATTGTAGAAAACACTCTTAAATGTACATGAATGCAGGTTGTCTACAAACACTACACATAACTATGCCAGTTGTATTGAAGTAATAAATAGAAACCAAAATATGATAAGAAACTCCACCGTTCAGTTTATAAACTTTTTTTTTTTTAAGACGGAGTTTTGCTCTTGTTTCCCAGGCTGGAGTGCAATGGCAAGATCTTGGCTCACTGCAACCTCTGCCTCCCGGGTTCAAGTGATTCCCCTGCCTCAGCCTCCTGAGTAGCTGGGATTACAGGCATGCACAACCATGCCCAGCTAATTTTGTTTTTTTAGTAGAGACGAGGTTTCTCCATGTTAGTCAGGCTGGTCTGGAACTCCCGACCTCAGGTTATCCTCCCACCTCAGCCTCCCAACGTGCTGGGATTACAAGCATCAGCCACTGTGCCCAGCCATAAACTGAACTCTTTTTGCTTTTGTGGTATAAATACTTCAGCTTACAAATAATCACCTCGGAAAATTAGGTTTCTGTCAAATAACTTACTCAGTATCTTTTAGTCTTTATAATTCTGTACTGCTAAATTTAATCATATTTTTATGCTCAATTTTTGTGTGCTCTTGGAATGAGCTGTACTCTGAACAAATCTGTGTCAACTAAAAGACTAAAACTCAGAAAAATAATCTTTTGCCAAAGCAAAAACAAAGCAATTTATGTCAGGTCCCAGATAAAGACAATCTCAAGTCAAAAAAAAAAAAAAAAAAAAAAAAAAAAAAGAAAGAAAAAAAAAAAAAAAAAAAAAAAAAAAAAAAAAAGGACACTTAAACCCTATTGGTGGGAGTGTAAATTAGTTCAACCATGTGGAAAAAAGTATGGCAATTTCTCAAAGACCTAAAAACAGAACTACCACTCAACCCAGCAAACCCATTACTGGGTATATAACCAAAAGAATCTAAATTGTTCTATCATTAAGACACATGCAAATGTGTGTTCATTGCAGAACTATTCGCAATAGCAAAGACATGGAATCAACCTAAATGCCCCTCGATGGTAGACTGGATAAAGATGATGTGGTGCATATACACCATGGAATATTCTGCAGCGATAAAAAAGAATGAGATCATGTCCTTTGCTAGAACATGGATGGGGATGGAGGCCATTATCCTTAGCAAACTAATGCAGGAGGAGAAATCCAAATACTGCATGTTCTCACTTATAAGTGGGAGGGGAACACATGGACACATAAAGGATAACAACAGACACTGGGGCCTTCCATAGGTGGAGGGTGGGAGAAGGAAGATGGTCAATAAAAATAAGTAATGGGTACTAGACTTAATACCTGGGTGACAAAATAATCTGTACAACAAACCTGTGACAAGAGTTTACCTGTATAACAAACTTGCACATATACCCCTGAACTTAAAAGTTAAAAAAAAAAAAGGTTAAAATATGATGTTACAGTCCTTAATTAGAAGAAAAATAAAGGAAGCATTGACCAAGTCAAGTAGCAAAAACTCTAGCACTACTTTTCATGAGTATTAGAAAGGAGGAGAAAAGAAAGCTTTTGCAAGACAATTATCAACTTGGCCTTTTCGTGAGGATCCATGCCACAACATATTAAGTTATTTAATAAGGAAGTTCATGCACTCCCTTCATGAGTTACAAATAACTTTTAAATATGAAATTTTGATTCCTATCAATATAGTCCACATTATGAAGAGCTTATTTTATTTTTAAATTTAAAAACGAAGCCTCACAGACAAGAATAGCATTGTGACTGGTAATGACATGTCTGAGTGAAGGGCTGTGATGCCTCAGACCAAGAGCATCCTATCCAAAACTTACACTCCAGAGTCACAGTGAGGATCAGGAGACCTGGAGAATTTTGAAAACCTTAATAGCTCAAAGTTGGGAGATGTGTCCCAACAGCCAAGCTATTTTTATGTATTTGTGATGCCTCCACTGGAAGAGCCACAAAGATGGTATCATATGACAGCGTTTGCTCTGACGACCCTTTCCAGGACAGGGGAGGGCGTACATCTTAACGGGACTTGGCCTTCCTCACTTATGGGAATATGCCTACATCTCCCAAGAATATACATCTGGGTTAAATGTCTCCAAACAGTTGCAGAGAATGAATTCTTTATGTAGACATTCTTCCCCCACACTATGAAGCAGCATATTCTACCAGGACCAAGAATGGAAAAACAAAATGAGTAAGAGAGAATTTAGTTACAGTCAGTGAGATTTCAGTTCTTTGCCAGTGACAGATGAGGTGGCCATTTGTCTGGTAATCCTGCATGAACCACAGTCAAAATGTGAACCAACCATTTCACTGTCCACGAATTTATCAGGGCCTGGCCTAGTGCCCAGCAACTATATGAGCATTGGAAACCTGCCGTCCCCAGCAACCGTTAGTAAGGCCTCCTTTCACTGCTCCAAGTCACTTACTTATAAGATAATGGAAATGCCAACAACTTTCCTGGCTCTCAAAATGCTAAAGCTATCCTCCTGGGTTAGGCTATAGCAACATTGATGGAATAAACCTCACATTAGCTCTCCCTGACCTCCTCCCTTCCAAGGGTGTACTTCATTAAAATGTACTTTCTCTGGCTTCATGTGGACCTTTATTTCAGAGATGCCCAACTGTTTAAACACTAAAGAGGCAAGTATAAACTATGTTCCTTGGTCTCTCTCTGGCATCTGAGTCTTTGCTATTGCTGTATCCTCCCCAACTCCTCTGCAATTTTCCTCCCTCGATTGCTATGTTCTTCTTGTCAAGGATCTGTACTCCTTTCTAGCCACCTGACATTTTAACACTGAGGGAGCTATTCTTACAGGACCTAGAAATACACAGCTAAGGTAACAACAAAGAGAAACAGTCTCTCAGCACATGACAAGTACAGTAATTATATTTTCTTTAACAAGTTTTATTTCAATATCACCACAGACAATGCCCAAATGCTTTTGACTGATCCCATTCAAAAAGCAAAAGAACATAACAAACTCACCACATTAATAAAAAATTAAAAAAAAAAGGAAGAAACAAACAAAAAGAAAAGAAAAAAAAAACTAGCATTAATAGCATTAGAAGGCAAAACATTAACCTTCAGGTCCTTTCCAAAGTCAGTTGCAAAATGCTGCATCTGTAAATGGTCCAAAGCAGCTACTGAAAAAAATTCCCTTAAAGCCATCTTTCACAGTGCAGGAGTTCTAAGAATCTGAGAACGTCTACCAGAGAACAACAATCTGGGAAGGGGACAAGAGAAAATGTATTAAGAGAAGAAACATAAGTGATTGCTTCCCAGGTGATAATCATGATGGTCCAATAATCTAAGAGCAAATGAGGATAAAAACAGAAAAGTACGGCCATCATAAATCACGCACACCTCAGCGTGCAAAGGGGGCTCTTTGTGACAGGCACTCCTGAGGCCCTGAGCAGGGCGACTTAGCCATTAGGCATAGAAAGCACAGTGCTGAGGGACCCATGATACTTTTCAGGGCCTTCACACAATGATTTCTTTTAAAATAAAAATAAATATAATAAATATTTAAAAAGAATACTTGTCTAGTGCAGTAATAGAATATAATCCATATATATATATTTTTTTTTTAGTGGAGAAAGGAGCCCATGAAGGCAAAGTGCCTATGCCAGGGCCCAGAAAAGTTGTATGCAGCTCTGTCTTTCGAGAGAAAGCAGATGCTAGCAAGGCAAGTTGCTTAAGGTCCAAGGCGGATACAGGAGAACCCACAAAGCATTCAAATGATGTACAGCATTATCACAAATGCTTTTCTGCAGTGAGAGCTGAACAGTGAACCCTGCATATTACAACAGGCATAAAGGAAAAAAAATAATTGTTTGTTTTCCATTTTTCAAAGAAAGCAAGTTGTAAGTGACACATTTGCAAGTGCTCTCTGCAATAATAAAGAGAGAACAAGCTGTGATACCTGAATGAAGAACAAATAAGTCAACAGGTTCTTGAGATCCTCCTATGTGGCTAGCACTGTGGAACACTACAGTAGGAGCCCATAGTGTCCCCATAGTAAGTGCTGACATTCTAGTATGTGGCCCTGTTCTTTTTTCTCCTAGTCATATCTGCTTCACTTTTTAAAAATATTTACCAAGTTTTAATTTTACATGTACACTTCAAATACCAGAAAACTAACAAAGAAAAAGTTCCCATTTTTCTAAGAGACTTCATATCTTATTACATACGTTACGTCACAAATAATTTCCTACGTCCAGTGAAAATCTGGAATTCACTAAGGTAGGTGATAACCTGATAACCCCTCTTACAGTATCCTGAACACAATGCAGAACGTGGGTTGAAGGATAAAATGGGGGCAGGAAGGTTCAAAACTGGTTAAACAATCAAAGTCAATTCATAGAATGCTGGTCAGTGGGCTCATGACTTGATGATCTGCTTGCTGGAGAGTAGGATGCAGGCTTCACATTGTTTGATATTTTAACTTGTGAATTTGATATTGACCAGCACTGTGCCTACCATGCGCAAAGCCCCATACTAGATGCTGTACACACACTGACTTATCTTATCCTGTTAACAAGCCTGTGAAATAGAGAATTTTCCACTTCATATCTAGGAAAGCATATGGGGATGGAAGCTCAAAGAAGTTAACTTGCTGAAGAGTATATAGCTAGCAAATGGCAGAAGTTTGAATTCAGCCTCCAGCTCATATTTAATTTCCATTGTATGACATCTTTATTTCATTTTCAGAATTCCTGAAACTAGCCAGTAAGGTGTATGACAATCAAGTGGAAAAAGATCTCTTTAAAGGCAGCTGCAATGAAGCTAATGTGCTAATCTAATAAGATTAAATTTAAACCTGAGAAATGCGAAAACTTGCATTTAAATCCCAAAAACCTAACATTCTGTACAGAATCATGGAGACCTGACCCAAAGGCAGCATGCATGAACATGCTGGGATGGATTTAACTAGAAGCTCAAAGTGAATCCAAGAGTTATGCATACCAACTGAACTATAAACTCAACATGAATCCAATAGTTTTATGTACATATACATATATATAGACACACACACACACACACACACACACACACACACACACACACACACACATATTCATATGCTCTGGAACTGCATTCACAGAAGTATTAAGCCAAGGATGAGGGAGCTGACAGTTCTCTGCCCTGGCTAATAAATTTCATGTGGGATAGCATATTTTAAGGACTTTGGTTAAATGTGGTATCTCTATAGTAGCATAGCCATACAAAATAAACGAACTAGAAAATCTTTAACTTTACATAGAATAGGGTAGGGGGCGTTCATGGGTGGACAGGATGGTGGCGTACATCCTTCAAATGTATATAGAGATTCCCAATGTGCTCTTTTCCTTCCCATTTGACTTTACATTCCTGTGGTCCACAGAGTGGAGGTTTCCTACTCTTTACAGATGCCAAGTAGACAAAGTACCTCCCAAATCCAAGACTAAATAATTTAAGTTTCTGCTAACAGAAATATAGATGTTTCCCCAGGACTCAGTATGTATTCACTTAATAAGTATTTAGGCATTTCTGTGAAAAGAGGGTAGAAACATAAGGTCTTCTTCAAGTACTTTTCAAGGCCCTTAAATGACATGTACCTCCTCCTCCTCCTCCCTAGTTCTACCTGCCAGAAGCATATATCCAGGTAAGGATCAGAAGATAAATGTGATGGGCAACAGGGGCTGTGTTAGGATGTAAACTCGGAAAGGATATGTTAACTTCCTTCCTCCAAAAGGCCTTTCTATTTTTAACCTTCATCGTGGCATCATTCTGCCACTTAACTCACCTTTCTGACAAGACACTCAAGTTATCTGACCCTTAACTGCCTCTCTCTCTTCCACAGCTCTTAGCATTTCTAGTTTCCAATCCCATAGAGCTTTAACTCAGGTTCTGATCATCCCCCACATGTGTCACTGCTGTCACCTCTCCACTCTTTCAGTCTGCAGTGCAGCTAACTGTGCTGTGACCCCCCACAGTCCTGTACTCTTAGCTACTATGAAGGTCAGTGACTCTCTGACAACTTGAAACTCAAGTTGCCTTCATTGTATCAAAGTATTTAGCTACTCTACATGAGTTGCTATGCTCTGCTTTGAGTGATTCACATCCCAAAAGATAAAAGCATTTATGAAATGAAATTAAATGAGGTGAAGTATCCACCACCATTTCTTGGAAGTAAAAGAAAGTTGATTTGGCAAATCACTTCAATTACCTTGATACCTATTCTGGAGAAGATTCAAGGGCACATTTTTTACAATTTTAATTTAGAAAGCGTTTTTTACTTAGCCCTCCCCCCGTTATCTTTCTCTATGTTCATACCATCGTACATAAACATCCAGTCACACACATACTTTAGCATTGTTTTGTAAAAACAGAATCTCATGAAATCTTATCTGCCTCTTGCTTTTCTTACATAAAAATGTATCAAGAAAGTTCCTCAGTGACAAATAATAAAGCTTTATCTGATCTTTGTAAGGACTGCACCATAGCCATGGTAAATATGCACCACAATTTATTCAATGATTTCACTGACAGGCATTCACAGTACTTCCTTTCTTTTTCCTTTCTTTTTTCCCATGACAAAAAATGCACTATTGATACAAAAATCCTTCCATTTCTATCTTGATACACTAGTATTTCTATTTATAAAATAGAATGCCATTACTGGAATTATTAGGCTAGATTTTTAATTTTAATAGATAACGCCAGAATGGCTTCCAAAAGAGCCCTATCATTCACACATCTACCATTGCCCTACATCCCAAAGGCAGGTTTTGTTTTTAAAAAAAATAGCCTGTGTGTATACAAGCATGAATACAGATTATCTCTGGAAAGATGCAAAGGTAATAAAAGAGGGGCCTTCTCCTTAGAAAGGAAGCACAGACCTGGGAAAGGAATGTAAAGAACACCCACTTTTCATTGTACGCACACCTTTTGTGCTGTATATATGCCTTACCATGTCCGTATAGTACACATTACACATGCAAAATATAAAATGCTCTTTAAAAGTTTGTAGGCATTTCATAAAAAGGGCCGATCACACAGCACACATAGCATTGGCTGTATGCAATTAAATGATATGAACTCTAAATGCATAGAATGTAGTTTAATCATTTTTTTAGTACCTACATTACACTAGATTCTAAGGATACAATAACTGAGGCAATCTGCAACAAGGAGAACATGACGTATGCTAAGTAAAAATAAACAAAACACAGAAAGACAAATACCACATGTCTTAACCCATCATGCCTATAGCATGTGGAACCTAAAACAATTCAGTTCATAGAAGCAGAGGGTAAAATGGTGGTTACTAGAGGCTGAAGGTAGGGAGAATGGGGAAACAATAATCTCCATTCTTAAGGGGGTATAAATATAATTCCCATTCGCTCCTAAGGGTACAAAGTTAAAGTTGGGAGAAATAAGTTTTATTTTTTAGGTCAGTTGCACAGCATGGTGAATATAGCTACTAACTGAGTACTGTACATTTTAATATCACTAAGATAGTACATTTCAAATGTTCTCATCACAAAAATGTTAAATATTTGAAGTGATATGTTAATTAGCTTATTACTTTGAACCCCATAAATACATACAACTATAATCTGTCAACATATAATTATTTTTTGAGATGGAGTTTTGCTCTTGTTGCCCAAGCTCGAGTGCAGTGGTGAGATCTCACTGCAACCTCTGCCTCTTGAGTTCAAGTGATTCTCCTGCCTCAGCCTCCCGTGTAGCTAGCATTACAGGCATGAGCTACCACGCCCGTAATTTTTTTGTATTTTTGGTAGAGACAGGTTTTCACCATGTTGGCCAGGCTGGTCTTGAAATTCTGACCTCAGGTGATCCGCCCACCTGGGCCTCCCAAAGTTTTGGGATTATAGATGTGAGCCACCGCACCCAGTCAAAATATAATTTAAAAAAAAAAGAAAGAAATGAAGAGTCTCTTCCCTCAAGGAGCTTAGAATCTCACAGAGAAAAAGACCTGTATGCCAGATAAGCACCATGCCAGATGATGCTGGGGTGAAGGATGCCCCCACGGCTAATGAAGGAGCCAGCGAGGTAGTATGCAAGTGGGTCATCAGACAACCAGTATCTTGGATTGAAATTAGGGGTTGCAATTTAGGTGGGGATTATGGGTGACCTTTTAGTCTATGTCATTAAACATTTCTATATTTGTCAGAGTTTCTTTTTTTTTAATTGCATTTTAGGTTTTGGGGTACACGTGAAGAGCATGCAAGATTGTTGCATAGGTACACACATGGCAGTGTGATTTGCTGCCTTCCTCCCCATCACCTATATCTGTCATTTCTCCCCATGCTCTCTCTCCCCACCTCCCCACCCCCCGTCCCTCCCCCATTTCCCCCCAACAGACCCCAGTGTGTAGTGCTCCCCTCCCTGTGTCCATGTGTTCTCACTGTTCAACACCC
>NW_016107463.1:2354752-2383916 GCF_001604975.1 Cebus imitator | reverse complement strand
GGTTAGGAAGAATCAATATCATGAAAATGGCCATACTGTCCAAAGTAATTTACAGATTCAATGCTATTCCCATCAAGCTACCAATGACCTTCTTCACAGAACTGGAAAAAAACACCTTAAACTTCATATGGAACCAAAAGAGAGCCCACGTAGCCAAGTCAATTCTAAGCAAAAAGAACAAAGCAGGAGGCATCACACTACCAGACTTCAAACTATACTACAAGGCTACAGTAATCAAAACAGCATGGTACTGGTACCAAAACAGAGATACAGACCAATGCAACAGAACAGAGTTTCTTAAAAGGGCATCAATATCATGTCCATAATTGGGGGTCAAAAATCTCTTTCAAAAATAACAGCCAAAATGAATGTTTTTAGCTCATAAATTGAACCACTAATTAAAATTCTGGCTATCTTCTTTGTCTTAAGTGAAGCCAATGTGTTGAAATGTTTTAAAAGGGAAATAGAGCTGGATTTTTAGAGGAGGTTCCGACTTTCAGATTGTTCAGCATATATAAAAATATTCACAAGAAGTTGCAGAGGAATTAAAAATAAAAGGAAAGAAGAGGTGTTATGCACATTTTTTATCCATCCCTCTAGCCCTCCATGGGATTATTTTGAAATAAATATTCCCTTTACAAAGTATCCTAGAAAATATAAAACATCTTAAATAAGGAACTTTAACTTATGATTTATATATTCTGATTGTAAGAAAACTATATTCGAAGGCAACGACTCCAAATGTTGCCCTGTTTTGATTTGGGTAACTCTAAAGCAACATTAAAAGGCTTTCTGCCGATTTCTACAGTCACCCAGCACTTAGCATTTCCATCTCAGTGATTTCTGTTTCCCACATGTTTCTTTTACACCAGATTCAAGAGGCTTTTGAGAGAGATACCAAGGGGTTTGGCTTCAATCTTAAAATATGCCTATATATTCTGTCAGGTAATGAACTCTCAATTTTTAACACACAGTAAGTAGAGAACATAGATCCAACATCTATTTTGTAGTCCAAGACTAAATTATCCTGAATATAATTACCAAGCCAAGAATCAGGAAATATACCACACAGAAAAAAGTGTGCCTTTTAGTACTGTGCTCACTGTAATTTATATACTAAAAATACCTAATAAATAGCCCAGTGTCAAAAGCACTGAAGATTAAAGCCTCTTTTACTTTTTAAAAAAGTGCCTCTGAAACGGGAATTATTTTAGACACACCTCCATGCATTTGCCTAAACAGCTCATATTATAAATGCAAAACTTTCAATTAAAATTTTAAGTGATTAGCAAGAAAAGAATGCAGAGTTATTCTACTTCAAAAGTTACACAGGGGAGATGAAAACCAAAAGCAGCAACATGCTTGGGTACTCGTTAAACCTACTTATATCCTGGATACAGGAAGCATTTTATTTTGACAGCAGTATGGGCCAAAACCAAAGAATTATTTTTCCGTGCTAGCATTAAAAACAAACAAACAAAAAAAGCATTTTTAAAAACTAGCCTGCCTCTTTCCAGTAAGATCAAGATCATACTGTTCAAAACAAAAAGTTTCACAGGAATGACCATCTTTGTACAGCGAACTCTTATCTTCACAACTGAATGCAGAAGGAGAGAGAATTGCTTATGTTTGTCCACTGAAAAAAAAATGCCCTAAATTCCCTACAGGCTCAACATGCCAGACCAAATCTTACAGTCTGGAGAGTCTCTGGGCCTTGGCAGGACAAAATTCAACTGTCACCATGTTGCAATAACCTAAGAGGAGAGGACTGGACCTGAGGCAGGCTTTGGGTACTAGGTCCTCAGGACAAGCTCGCTGTACGTGCATATGCAAGTATGTGGAGAAAAAGGGTCTGCAGGTAGAGGAGAAAAGAGAACAAGAAAAAAAAAATCTCAAGTAATGGCCCAGGAAGGGGCCCAAGAAAAACTCATGACCTGGAGCTATAAGCCATGCTTGATGAAACCATCATTCTCACTTAAAGGTGAGAAAAATGAGGCTCAGAGATATAAGTCGCTTTGCTAGATCATGTAACCATCAGAGGGGAGAGATAAGACATGAACCTAGGCCCATTCAACTCCAAAGCCCACTGTGTCACTGTTTCTCACAGTGTGGCCCCAGGACCATCAGCATCGGTCACCTGGGGCACTTGCTGAAACTAGATTCCTGGTCCCACTCACCACCCCCTCCCCCATCCCAACATAATGGATGAGAATTACTGGAGATGAGGCTCTAGAATCCATATTTTTTAAAAGAACTCCCCAGGTGCTTCTCATAAAGAATCAAGTCCAAACCACTGTGATGCTCCCCACACAAGTGACCAGCCAGAGAAAGACAGCCCGGTTACTTACACACAAGAGGTTTGGTGGTAAGCCTAATTTACATGCGTGTTCAACAATTATGCTGCCACACAGCCACATGCACAACATTCTTTAAAATCATCACTTAGGAAAGCTCATACCCCAATAGTCCCTCATCTACAATTTCCAGAGCTCAAAGCGCCCAGAAAGACAGTAATGCAGGTTTCAAAGTCTGTCTTAGTATTTTGAAGGCCAAGAGAAATTGCACATTTATCTCCAAAAGACTAACAAAAGGTCTAACTAAAATGTCTGGAAATAAGACAATTTAACTGTTAGCTTAATAAATATAGCATGTTTGGAAGCAAGGTTTTCAAAGCCATGCTGGTAGCACATACTCCGACCAGGCTGCGCTGTGCAAGCATCTGTGCACCTCCTTGTTTGGACTAACCTTGAAAACTCACTGCTGAGGAGAACAATAGACACTGTGTCAGTACTTCATAGTCACATCTCTTATTGTTTAGACTTAGTTCTTGGTCTGTCTCAACCATCAAATGTAAATATCTTCAAAGAAACAAAGATTTCCAAACACCAGCAATGGACAGATATGTGTAGGTGCATGAGGATAATTTGCAAAGAGGCTCAATGGTGTTTTGAAATTTGAGTAAAATCCACAAACTGATTAATTTGATGGACAAAATATGTGTGTAAGCACCTTTTTATCTGCTACTTAAAAAAAAAAAAGTTTCACTGCCATCTACTAACGACTCGGTTAATTTACTAAGTTTAAAAACTAAGAAAATAGAAGATTTTACTAAAAAAATCAATACAAAAAACATTTGACCTACACATTACTTTAGCCAACTAAATTGAGCTGAACCCTATAAAAGATGGGTCAGAGTTAGAGAAGTAAATGAAGAGAAAAGGGAGTAGAGAAGAAAATGCTGTGAATGAGCAAAAAACGAAGTAAGAATCAAGAAACAAACAAGGAGAGCCAAAGGAGACTGTACAGAGGAAAGGAACAAGGATACAAGGGTTTCAGAAGGAGCTAGCAAAACTTCCAACACAATCTGCAGTTCCTTTGAGCCACAGGTTCAGATTACTATCATCACCTATTAGCTCTCACTGAAAAACTAATTTAGCTACTTGCTTAGCTCCTTATCTTTAAAGCCTCCAAGGGAGATGAGATGACCAAGAAAGCAAGGTGTTTCAAGACTGTTAGAATTCAATTCAAATCACCTCTCCACTGCACCTCCTCACAGGCCTAGGACCTATAGACGTATCTAAAGATTAGAGGGTGCAAACAGGCAGCCAACAGAGTCAAACCCAACCTGTATACCTGATTCCTATAGCTCACAGTGCAGTTTTCAAATAGTTGAATAATTGTCCATTTTTAATTACTGAACACTTAAAAATCAGGAAACTGCATATAAAAAGGAAAACACTGAGCGAGGCAGTAACAGCAGCCCCACCTCCCACCTGGCAGGGTTGGGCAGGGGCAGCTGTCCTCTGTAGAGGGGGCATGCGCTCTGGTTTGCACAGGTTTGTCTATGACTAGCCCACCCTGTCCTACAATTTGCCCACTTGGCCCTGCCTCAGGTGTTTGATTTTGTGGCTCCTCATGGAGCTGATCCACCCAGCAAGCAAGCAAAGTAACTCCTGGGCTCCCTTAAGGGCAATGACCGTCACACCCATCCAATCCACACGGTCCACTCCTGAGTCACACCCCAGAATATGGCCTCACCCACAGCTGCTTCCTCTCATGAATCTTCAACTCCAGTATCCTGGATCTGGCCATGACCTCTCCCATCCACTATACTTCTGTTCCATTTTTCTCTCTGCCTACCCACCCCTACTGGAACTCCCTGCTCTCTCTGTACAGCATCCCAAGCATCCTCAGTGGCCCCATCCCACCTTCTCATCCAGCCACTCCCTATTCCATAGGTAGAACAGCACCCATAATCCACCTTCCTCTATCCTAAGTCTGTATAGTTGAGCACTCTAGAGGAAAAAAAAAATGTGAAGCCTGGCACCACCAAAAATTCCTGCCAACCCTAGCAATGCCCATTAGCTTCCCCTCCCATTCCTTCCCCTCCACCACTCCCAAAGCACCCCATGCTCCACCTCCACCTCCCTCACCTACACACTGCCCTATCTCATCCCGAACGGAGAAAACAAAAGCCACCAGCTTTGATCTTTTATTTATCCACAAGCATCCTTCCCCTCTTTCCTCAAATTCTGAAGGTAGGACCCAGTCACTCAAACCAATAATCCAACTATTATCCTTCACTCCCCCAACCACAGGACTCTCGGCTTCAAATTCAGTCAGTCACTAAATTCTGTCTTGGTTTGCTTTCTAAATATTAACCCTATCTCCTCCAGTCTTCTTCCCCTCAAATCCATCCAAAAGCTACCCTTAGGCTGAGCTCTCTAAATCAGTGTCTAACAAGACACTCCTCTACCTACAAAATAAAAGTCAAACTCCTTAACTTGGCATTCAAGGCTACCCATAACGGGGCCTTATCTCTTGACACCCTCTCCTTAAACCCCATGCTTCCAACAACACTTGGCTTGGGTACCACTCCCTGTGCATGCGATGCCCTCTACCTCCAGAAAGATCTTGCTCTTAGCATCACAACGCAGGCTCGCTATGATCTGATCTGCTCAGGTGTCAAGGCAGGGATTCTGCACTTACTTTTGCATCTCCAGTGTCTAGGGTTCACAGCAGGCCATCAATACGCATTCACTGCATGAAGATTTCAAGGCTGCCACCCAATCAACAGAGCCTATCAAATTAGTACCTTGCATGTAAAAGCCTGGGCTTTTGTAGTCTAGCAGACCTAGACTTAACCCTGTCCCGGGACTTTCCTAGCTGCGTGTCCCTAGGCAAAGTGCTCAGCCTCAGTTTTCCCATCTGTAAAGTGTGACTTTAAAAAAAAACCTCACACATAAGGCTGATATGACAGCAGGACAAAATCTGTGTAAGTGCCTAGTTGTACATGTGGACTACCTTAGGCAGCTAATAAAGAGCTGCTATTGGTATTTTTAAAGTTATAACTGATGTTTTATTCAACGCTTCCTATCCTATGTGTGAGCAGCTCAGGCCCTCTCTTTTGAGAGAAAGCTCCCTGCCTTTTGGCCATTCTACTCCTCATTAACACCTCGACTAATAGGCAAGACAGAGAAGAAACGTCCTTCTGTCAACATGACTAATAACACATTATCTTTCCGTGCTACTGTTGACCCTCTGCCAGCAGGACGTGCTGACTCAGCCCGCATTGGTGGCCTACTGCTCAGGTGGATAGCAAACAAATGTTAACACGCCTAGCTGGAGCCAGCGCTGTGGTCTGTGGCCCACAGAGTTCCTCCCGAGACAGACGACCGGCTCAGACAGAAACTAAGACTGTGCTCCTGGCATCACTGGGGCCTCAGAATAACTCATTATACCAAGGCACTAAAAAGGAGTGGTCAGACACAATAAGAATGTAGAAATAACTGAGGATTTATGTATCTAAACTACCCCACACAAAATATATTTTTAAATGAGAAAATACACTTTTTGAGCATTTCTGTGATTAAGGCACTGAATTTCCCAACGCCTGGGGCAGAAACACATAAGTAAGTCCCTGATGATAAGCTCATAGAAAACAAACAGATACACAGCTAAGTCCTGTCCTGATGAATCTCATTAGAAGAGTAAACCTCAAAGACTGGGGGAGCAGAGAGACGTGGACAGACTGTAGACCTGGGAGGGCTTCACAGAGGAGGCGGTACTGACATTGGAGAACAGTATTCTGAGCAGAGTAGACAGCACCAAGAAAGGCACAGAGGCCAGGAGAGCTAGTCCAACCACTGAGTGACAGAAATTTAACAAGTCAGAAACTAAGTGTACTGAGCACTCTAATTTTTATTATACCCTATTCACATGTTTTTGTTCTCTTAAAACTTCTCACACAGGTAGTGAGACTGGAATCTAGGAAAAATGTCTACATGTACGAGCTTTTTTTTTTTTTTAAGAATACTTTGAAACAGAAGTCATTCCTGCTAGAGATTTTTCCTGAGCAGATGGCCCTTATCTTTTTGGCAGAAAACATAGGGTTAAATGAGAGATATAACATTTATCTACTAATCCCTGATGGGAAAGAAGGGTATCTGCAAGAACCAGGCAGGCTCTCACCGTCTGCCTGCCTGCCTTCCTGCCTGCCTTCCTGCCTGTCTTCCTGCCTGCCTTCTTACAGCAGACACTGCAGAGTGCCTACCCCACATCCGTTTCCAAGCCCTTGTTCCAACTATTCCTTGCCTACCTGCTTCCTGCAACTGAGGCAAAATTTAAAATAAAATCAAAAAGCCAGACACTGTCACTGTCAGCCTTGCTGGTGGCCAGGGTTGGCCTGTGACTCTGTCTATCCCTTTCCTCTCTGCTCAGTGCCACCATGGGAGGAAGTCATCGGGAAGTCACACAAGTGCCTGGCACTGCCCCTACCTTCAGGCTTCCTGATGTGTGAGGTCACTAAATACCTGTTTCATTAAAGGCATTTTAGGTTGAGATTTTTGTTATTTGCAGTCTAGAGTATTCCACATACATTCCTCTGTCTCTCCAGGGCAGAACCCTCCACTAAGGGGAAACTACCAGTGAATTGAAACCACGGAAGTTGCTTCTCTTGAAAATTGAAATAAACATTTTAGAATATATAAACCTTTTAAAAACTATATAAAGTACACATTGCAAGTAAGTATCTTCTGCTATACCTACCTTACCAAAACCACCTTTATACAAAATTTCTCTTTAAACAGTAAGTTACCAAGGAGGGATGGTGATGGGGTAAGGTTGAAGAGCAGAGATCTGATTCATTTTGCTACTGGCTCCATGCAATTTCAGTGAATCACTACAGTTAAGAGCAGTGCGGGGCATAAATAACACTGCTTCCTTCCTCCTCCTGCCATTTTGCAATGAAATTATCAAAAATCAAGGTATGATAATCAGTGTAATATGTTATTAGGTTTGATGAATCTACTGTAAAACGCTTGTTTTCCCTTACCTTTTATTAGAATCCATTTGTAACAGCACTGAAATATGTATAGTTCCAGAAAGCACATTAGAACCTCTTTATGCTACTGACCTTTACAGTCAAGACTAATAATTTCCTGGTAAGCTAATCACTTAATAAACTTTGAGAACTGGAACAAACAGTGTTAACAGCTGAATAATTATGAGCAGACTTATAATGGGAGTGCTGCTATGAGATAACAAATGCTCACTGCTGTTCAGTGAGCTTCCTATTGTTTTTCCAGGCGGATGTGCTTTGACTTTAAGTATTTATATAAAGATTGAACTGTAAGTTCCGTCCTGAAAGGAAGAAATCCAGCACGAAAGAATGAGTGTCACTAATCCTTGAAAGATCATGCTTGAATGTGCTCATTAATATTTAGTGACCCCATTCTTTAAATGATATTTCAGCCCAGTGCTTTTTATTTGCATTTATTTGTTTTTGAGACAGGGTCTCACTCTGTCACTCAGGCTTGAGTGCAGGGGTCATGGGTGTCCCTCTGTTCCCCTTCACAGAACAGATGCAACTCATGGCTCATCAGGTGGCTTCTGGTGCAGATAACACTGTCTCCCCAGGACTGACCTTGAGGCAGGAAGCTCCAGTGATAAGAACACTGGCTCTGGAGCTAGACTGCATCACCTCAAATCACAGCTTTGCTACTCTGCTACTTAGTAGCTGCGTGGTCTTTGCAAGTTTTTTACCCTCTCTGTGTTCCAGTAGCCTCATCTGTAAAATAAACCTGTTTATGTGAAATATAGCTATGGTTGTAAGGATTAAATGGGTTAATCATAGGAAGTGCTTACAGCAGACTGAGGCACATCGCTCATAAAATGTTGACTATCATTATTATAATTATCAATTACCCCCTAAAATCTAGGTCTCATAAAAACTTATGCCATGACTCGAGTACCTTACAGTTCCTGTACTGCAGTTCTCTTTTCCAGTCCTCCCTACATCAACAAATAATTCTGCCACCCCCTCCCCATCCGTAAAACCAAAAATCTACATCCTGCAGGTATTGTCCACTTTGCCCCCAAGCCATCTCACTATTTACTGCTGCCACCTTAGTCCAAGTCAGCAGCAGCACCTTCACTAAAACCTTTCAATAAAAGCCCCCTCTCCCGGCCTCCCTGCTTCTTCTCTTCCTCCCTACAGTCTAATCTCCAGTCAGCAGGTAGGGTGAACTCTCTAACATAAATCAGGTATCTTACAGGCCTATGATCTGCCACACTTCAACTGATAAAAAACCCATCCAATCTCCTCACCAGACTCTCCAGGCCCTGCCAACATCCTCACCTGGATTTCCTACTGCCCATGCCACAGGCTCCAGCCACACTAGCCTTCTTTCTGCCCATAAACTCACTAAGCTCATCCCCAAGACTTTGCAGGAAGCTCTCCATATTGACATGGCTGCCCTACTCCACTGGTGCAAATGTCACTTCCTTAGAGAGATCTTAAATAGAAATCTCCATTTGCAACACTCTCTACAGCATTCCCGTTTTGTTTTCTTTATAGCTTTCGTAACTACCTGAAATTCATATTTTCTTATTTGCTTTCCATCCTTACCTAGAATGGAAGCTCCATAAGGACAGAGATTTCTTTGGCTTCCTAGATAGAGCAATGCCTGAAGCGCAGCCAGCACTCAGTAAATGAGGGAAGGAGGAGGGAGCGTCTGTCAGAATCCAGCAGAAACCCATCCCTACTCCCCATTGCTGAACCAAGATGCCTCTGAGGCCTGATGCCAACATCCCACTAGATAAACCAGCTATTCAGCAGGAGACTTGAAAGCTACAGCCTTTGATCCTAACATACTTGCAAAGCCACCTCAATCTGACAGTGACCCACAGATATTTCTAATGGTCAGTCCCCAAACTAAGTTTCCCAAAATATAATCTCCCAGCTACTCAAATCAACACAAAGGGAAGTTTCAAACAACCCCCTCTGAATTGCTTGATTTCATTTAATAAGGACACAAAAAAGATCCCAGCCAAATTCACCCATTTTGCCTCATTTTGAAAACCTGGGAAAATGCATCTGACAAAGGAGAAACATTTCAGTGTTCAAAGGTTGTTGGGGGTGAGGGAGTGTGAGTGTTTTAACCAAAGAAAATCTGCTGATCTTTTTTCCTTAATTGGTTCTGGGAATCAACAACTGACCACAGGAGGGTAAGTGTTTGGAACAGCTTTTCCTTATTATCAAATCCTTGATTATAATGATTAAGCCTAGATTTGTGGTTCTACTAAACCTCACGAAGCAACCTCACAGAGTATGTGCACAACTGTAGCAACACTCATCAAAGGTTCACACTGGGACATCAAGTCATAAAATTAGCATCAGAGAAGGTCAACACACAGAGGGACCTTGTTGACACCACTCAGATAAGGAAACTGAGGCTCAAGAGAGTACGTGATCCGCCCTAGGTCACAATGCTAGTGTTGGACGGGGCCAGGACAAGAACCCAGGGCTGACACCCAGGCCAGTGCCGTTTTCGCTCCATCATGTTGCCACCCATAACCACAAGGAATACAGACAGCCTGGCTCTCCTTGGGGTCATCTTCAAGCTCTCCCTCACAGGTCTGGCTCAAAGCCATTACTAAATCCAATCTCCCCAAAAGGGCTGAAAACTTCTCCCAAAAGGCCCTTCAAATATGTATTCAATGTCTGCTCTGCACCAACTACCCTATTAAACAGCAGGAATGCAAAGATGCATGGCTTTAAGAAACTCACTTTGATGAGGGGCAGAGATGATTACAAAGATGCAGCAATCAAGTCAGAGGTGTCCCCAGTGACTGCGGAGGAGATGGGAGGGCTTTCTGGAGGAATGTTAGCTCCTGAGCTCTGTCCAATTGGATGAGGAGCAGCGAGACAGGAAAAGAAGTGGGAAGAGTACTTCACCGAAGGCGGAACAACAAAAAACAAAGACTAAGAAGCATGAAACAATACGTCAGCAACTAAGGGCCGCTAACGGGCTGAAACACAAGGCTGAGGGAAGGTGAGGTGGCAGGGGTAGGCGGAGGGCAGAATGCTGCCAGACCGTATCCTGCAGGTGCGGGGAAGCCACCAGAGCAGGCAATCTCTGTCACATTCGTGTCTTAGAAAGATCACTCTGACCGAGTATTGAGAAAGGATTTGAAAGAAGCACAGATGAAGTGTGGGCCTCTCCCACAAAAGTTAGTAGTCAGTTTTGACAACAATTATCAAACTGTACTGGGTACTTTCTATCTCCCAGATACTGTTCTCAGCAGTGTCTACAGATGAACACATTTAATTTTCATACAATTTCATGAGGTAGGTACTATTATTACTTTCTTTTTACAGATGAGTAAACTGAAGTACAACGAAAGACAAGTCACCCATCCAAGGTGTCGCAATGAAGAGGACAATCTCCTAACAATTATGAATACTTCTATCTTCAAATAAGGGGATCTGGCCTGAATGGAGACTTCAGTAGAAGATACTGAGGTTGGGGTGCTGATCCATGCAGTCATCACAAGTTAATGCCCAAGCTTTTTGTCCCCAAACATCCTGCACACCACCCTGCCCTCTTACTCCAGAAAGACAACCAAGTCAACCCAGAGTAAGAATCCATGCTTCAAACACAGCATATGTCACCTCACAAAAGCTCCCTGTCTGCAATGCCTTCCTCCCTCCCCAGCCTGTCTAAGCCCAGCAGCAGTGAAAGCCGGATCCTGCTTTCCTAACACCTGAAATGCAACAAGCCTCTGACAAGGGCCCACAGCAACTCTTGGCATGCACGTTCATGTGGCAAGAATTAGATGTTAGCCTTCCAAAGATCTGGCACAAATACCTGCTCAACTGACTAAAGCCTACCCGAGGCCTTTTCTAGGCCTATGGAAAAGAACTGCAGTCAGGAATAATGGACACAGAGATTTAAAAAAAAAAAAAAAAGATAGCCTCTAGGCCTATTTTTCAAGCTCTTACAAGGATCACAGGACTTGGATGTCAAGAATCAGGAATGTGCAGTCCATATCTTCATTCCCCTTTAATACATGCCTTTACCTCTCTAGACTTTAGCTTTTTAGATGAAAATGACAAATGATTAGATTTGTACAATGTCTAGGCCTCCATCCAACGCTGACTAAAAAACTGAAAATCTAGCAATATTTTGTAAAGTACATATCCTTTGGTCCAGCAATTATGCTTCTTGAAATTTATCTTAAAGAAACATTTGCACAGGTATACAAAGTAATATATACAAGAACTTTTAATACAGCATGGCTCATAATTGCAAAGAATTAGAAACTATTTAAATATTCGGTAGCAGGAGAATGGTTAAAAAATAAGTAACGGTGGTATATCCAATACAATAGAATACTACAGCACTCATAGCAATGCTATAATCCTTCTATATATATGGATATGGAAGATGTCCAAGGTATGGTGTTAAGTAAAAAGAACAAGCAGCAAAGCAATTTATATAATGGGAATCTTATTTTTGTTTTAATAACAACAAATATATGGCGATGTATGACGAGGCAAAAAATTCATAAGCATACATCCTAAAAACAAAGGGAATTTTAAATGTCTTCACCACAAATAATAAATATGTGAGGTGATGGGTACGTTAAGTAGACTGATTTAATCATTCCACAATGTATACATGTATCAAAACATTACATTGTACCACATATATGTATGCAATTATTTATCAATTAAAAATAAAATTAAAATCTTAATATAATCAAATTGTTAAGGGATGGTATCGATTCAAGGAAATCATGTGAGTCTTCTTTCTTTTTTGTTCTTTGAATTATTTTAAGCATCCAAAACATACTACTTTTAAAATAGGATAAATATAAGACAACACCATAGCCCAAGGCCATTTGCACTAATAGCATGGGCCTCAGAGGCATTTATCCAACAACTTCCAGGTCAAGTCAAGCAGTCAGAGCCCATATCACATCCTGAGAGGTTTGAAGCCACTTTCTGGCCCTCACAACTGCTCATTTGATTCAGGCGCCTGGTTCCCACCACAAGCCAGTGGAGAGCCCTCCTGATTATCCCTTCCCAAAAGTGGGGGTGGACTGCGGAAAGAGAGGTGACTAGGGTGGCCAGATGGACAGAGTCCTCTCAATCCAGCCACACAATCAAGGAATCATTCTAGAACATGCTGTAATTAGGTGTAACACCTCCTTCTACCGCCACCACATGGCAAATCCATTCCGTAGGGTTTTTAGAAACAAAAACACCAAAATCTTCCAACTGAGTCAACTTCCCTAAAATCTAAACATTATAGTCTAGAACAAAATAATGAAGGAAAAATTTTAAATATTACATCTTATTTTAGGAGTCCAAGGTATTTTACACTATATGCTCTCTCTCTCTCTCTCTCTCTCTCTCTCTATTAGATCTTCTAAAATACCACATGTAATAGTAAATTACCATTCCTGTCCACTAAATTATACCCAAGAGAAAGTTAATGGACATCCAGAAGTTTCTCCTATGCATTTATAAAGCTCTGGCCCATGGTCTCATCACCCCTCATAACTATCTTATGAAGTAGAGGCCAGACATTTCTAGCCCTGTGTTCCGGGTAGAGTCCTAAAATAGGTGAACTTGCTCTAGACTTCAGTAAGCACAGTAAGAAGCCTGCAGCATTTACTGGATCCTCACCCAAAAAGAACAAAACACCTCATTCCATGGCAGAGCAAGACCATGTTTGGGATCTGTCATCATCGCAAAGAAATGTTTACACTGCTATTTCTGATACTCTTGTGTAAATCTCAGTAATGGCTTACCCCTAAAATCTCAAGTCTGTGGTAAAGGGTCCATTTTAAGAAAATCCCAAGTACCTACTTGTTACAGTACAGAAGATGCAAAATTCTGGCAAAGGGGTAAATGTACTGGAAGCCTATGAGGTAGAGTCAAAGTGCTCCCTTTCTGCTGGGAACCCCAGGAAAAGGGAATTGCGGGTTGTGGAAGCAGGCTCATTTTGCTGTTTTACTACACTGAAAGCATGACTCAATCTTTTGTCAACTCTCACAAAGTTTCATTACGCAAATGGTTTGTTTTTCTCCAAGACTTGAGCTACTTTTTAAAAAGATACACAGGCAATGAGTTTTAAGTTACTCTAGAATAATAAATATTCTCCAAGTATTTGGTCTTTGAAAGCATCCTCTACTTCAGCACAGGATGATGAAACTAAAATTCACAGTATAGAACAGACATAAGTATGAATTCACATTACTCAGAAAACTAGAGCCCACAGGGTTACCAGGGTCACTGCTGGTACATTTTTATAAATTTAATGATCACATTCATCTAGACAAAACCAAAAATAAGCAAACTCTTCCCACCCATAATACGGCTGGTTGTCCAGCTTCCTCCCAAGCCAATGCCTACATAGAAAACTTGCCAGGTTTTAGTGAGCATCTTAAAAGTTGAACACAAGGGCATGCCACAATCAATGAAAGTATGTCTACAGAAAGGAGGACAATGCTTTGTATTTGGCGTCCCACAAATTTGTGAAGCACAGCGCTTTGGATAGCTCAGCACAACACAAGGCGGCAGAGCAGAAAGGGCACCAGATGAGAAGGGAGAGGCTCTCAGCGGTGAAAACTTTAATCACGTCATCTCCCAGAGTATCCCACAGGTACTCCCTCTTCTCCTCCGGCCTACACCACTACAACAGGCCCCTGACTGGTCTCCCTGACTCTATTCTCTCCTCTGCCCCAAAATGATCTTTCTAAAAACAAAGACCTTACCATACTTCACCTCTGCTTAGACACCTTCCCTGAGGCTCCTCTGCCTACAAGACAGAGTTCATCTCCTTAGCTGCCATGGCATTCTGCAGAGGCTCTTCACACCATCATGCCTCCTTGCTCCCAGGCAGGCAGTACAGTGTAAATGCACACATGTGGCAGGAGTTTCATGCTTGCTCCACAACTAAACTTGACCAAGTTTCTTAAGCCCTTTAAATAAGTTTTTTAAGACTCAGTTTCTGCATTTGCCAAGCTGAAATCATAACGGCTACAGTGAGCTGTTATTCCATTTGAAAGAAATTATTTATGTAGAGCACTTCATACAATGCTTAAAACTCAGTTAACTCTCACAAGCAGTGACAGTTATAATTATTATTAATACATCACAGAAACTCTCAAATGTTTCTTAATTGAAAAGACTCTAATCTCTACTAACCCATTATAATTATTATTAATATGTCACACATACTCACTAAAAGTTTCTTAACCAGAGACTCTAATCTCCACTAACCTTAGACAAACGACAACTTCTCTAGGTCTCAGTTTTCTCACTTTTAGGTATCAGAGGTGAAGAGAGGTATGGGGTGAGGGGTGGGGGACTAACAGAAAACAATTAAATGCTAAACTGTGTGATAGTCACAGGGTATCTGAGAAATGAGAAGTGTTTCCCTAACTTGAGAAATGTATAGATCAGCACTATAAAGGGGGAAATATTCCTTTGGATGCCCCTTCTCCTAAGCATTGACTTAAATTACATTTATTACAATGTTATTGAAGTATGTCCAAACGTAAAACTAGGTTATGTCTTTTCTATGCTTTAGCTCTCACAAAATTGTAAGGTAAACACTTTTTAAATTGGATAAAAACACACAAAAGAAAGCTCAACATTAATTTAACATGACAGATAACAATGATGCAATTTTGCAGATACTGTATGGCTGTGTGCAATGTATTAAATATAACAGTAACATGGAGCAGGTAGCCTGAATTCACATTCTGCTTGCTGACACCACTGTGGATTGAGACCCCTTCAGCTGCCCAACACTTTTGTCTAACAAATTGCGATGAAAACCTTTGTTCATATAAACTTCAGCCATCTTCTGACACCAACTAATCATTTCTGTAATAAGTTCACATCTGTTCTTCCCCCATTAGCTAGAGATAATTAAAGAGTTGCTCAAACACGGTCAATAAAGTCTTTGGGCACTGCTCATTTATAAGGTCATCAAGATGTCACAAAATCTGTGATTTTTTAAAAAAAGTATTATTGAAAAGAACATTAAAAATATAATTCTGGTTTTAAAAAATAACTTACAAACTCCTGGAAAAATGTCTTCAAACTCCAGTTTAAGAAACAGTATTTTAGCCAGGCATGATGGGTCTTGCCTGTAATCCCACAACTTAAGGAGACCAAGGTGGGTGGATCACTTGAGGTCAGGAGTTCGAGACCAGCCTGGCCAACACAGTAAAACCCCGTCTCTACTAAAAATACAAACATTAGCTGGGCATGGTGGTAGGCGCCTGTAATCCCAGCTATTCAAGCGGCTAAGGCAGGAGAATTGCTTGAACCCAGGAGGTAGACGTTGCAGTGAGCCGAGATGGCACCACTGCACTCAAGCCTGGAAAACAGGGAGACTCTGTCTCAAAAAAAAAAAAAAGAAGAAAGAAAAATAGAGAAAAAGAGGAAGGAAGGAAGGACGGAAGGGAGGGAGAGGCATTATTTTAAAATAAACAGATTTTGTAACGGTATCCAGAAAGATGTTAAGACATCTCAGATCTAACTCTGTGCTGACACTTTAAGTGCTTTACACATATTCTCTAATAACTATAACCCTATAAGATAGGTACTACTCTAACATCTGAGGAAACAGAGGCTTGAAGAGAGTCTCCAAGTGATGGGGCAGCATTTTGAACTATCTGAATCCAGCACCTCTGCTCTCTGACCTTTCAAGACAAGCCCTAAAAAGCCTCGGCAGAAGACAACCAACAATGGACAATATAAATCCAGATGAAACCAACCAGATGGGAGTGAGGGAGTAAGAGAGGAAAGACGGCATTGTGAAAAAAGAAATGGCAGGACTTGGCAACAAAATGGAGAGGAGAAGGAAGGATCTGAGGTAAGTCTTTGGACCTTTGAGAGGGAAAGAATGGCTGCCCTGCCCCCTAGAAATGGAACTTCCGGGAAGAGCAGTCAGTTTGGAATATGAGACCTAAATTGAAACATGGTTGGTTTAAGGCAAAAGGGACTTTACCACCAGTGGAGATGGATATTCCCTTAACAGATCACAGCTGGAGATATTAAACTTGAAGTCATATTCATAGAGAATATGTTTATAGTGCATGAAGATTCTTTCAAAGATAAAGCAATCAGAGGTGTCCAGTACAGAAGACATAGAAAACAAAAACTGGCAAGACAAGGACACTGGATTCTGAAAGAAGACTTTGTGTCAACAATAGTTTCAATAGATTGATGCACAAAAGTCTGACCATAGGAAGGGAAATTATGATGGCTAAGAAACATGGGCCACCTACCCATCTTCGGACTCATTCATGCATCTTTGTGCCCACTATGTGTCCATTCATGAAGATCTCTGCCCTCATGGAGCTAATGTTTTAGTCAGGTAGAGAGACAAAGAAAAGGAAGGCAAGTGTATGGTCTGGAGTTAGGTGATGATATGTGCTCTAAAGGACAGGAAAAAGTAAAGCAGAACATGAGAAAGAATGATGTAGGGGGGCAGGTATTTGAGATAATGCCATCTGTCAATCAACAAAAGATCAACTGAACTCTAAGAAGAGATGGCAAGGTAAAACTCAATTTTTCAAAGCTACGAAGGCTTCAGTATATTCATTCAAAATACATACTGCCTGCTACTACATGAAGCACTATATTGGTGCTGGAGATTACAGGAAAACACACATATTTGAAGGCATCTGAGAATTGGTGCCCACTGAGGAGAAAAATCAATGGCATGTGAAAGGCTGAGGAAGTACAGAGGGGAAGCCAAGGTTCCTGCAGGGCAGGTAAGAAAAAAGTGTGCCCCTGTGAATGAGCTTTTCTTCTGAAGTTGCTTCTAATTTGAAAATTCTGACTATATTAGAAAAGGATAGATGCTGGAGCAGTGATATGCTTAAGGGAAGAGAAAGGAGCACAGGGAGGAAGATTTTTATAAGGTTCAGCAACATTTATTCAACAGATAAATAATGGTTTATTGAGCAACATAAATAACTGTTTATTGGTACCTACTGGCTGCGACAAGGCTGAGATTCTATGCTCAACAAAGGTAAGCAATAACACACACACATCTCAAGAAGGTTACAGTGAGGCTGCCTGTGTTAGCACAGAGCCAAAAAGGATAAAACTCTGGGTAGTGGAGGAGGAGTAGGTGGATGCAAAAGGGACGGGGTATCACCCAACTGGAACCAAGCTGAAGATGAGGGTTCTGATGCAAAAGGTTAAAAGACTAGGAAAGTAGCCATCAAGTCCACAACTTAGGAGTAGTTTAACCGTGGTGTCCTTTCCACCCCACACTAACCACATCTGGATTAAAATCATCTGCTTCTTCACAAAGCTGTGAATCATGCCTCCTTTAATCTCTATATTCCCAGTAACTTGCAAATAATGGAGGCTCAACAAATGCTTGGCTAAAGCCAAGTTATAATGACATGAGTAAAATAGGAGAGACTAGGCTGGGCGTGGCGGCTCATGCCTATAATTCCAGCACTTTGGAAGGCTGAGATGGGCAGATCACCTTAGGTCAGGAGTTCAAGACCACCCTGACCAACATGGAAAAACCCCATCTCTACTAAAAAATACAGAATTAGCCAGGCATGGTGGCACATGCCTGTAATCCCAGCCACTCAGGAGGCTGAGGCAGGAGAATCTCCTGAACCTGGGAGGCGGACGTTGCAGTGAGTTGAGATCGTGCCACTGTACTCTAGGCTGGGCAACAAGAGCGAGACTCCATCTCAAAAAAAGAAAAAATAGGAGAGACTAAATAAATTAAGGTTTGATGGGTATGAGAAGCAAGACAGAAGATTCCTGCTAGGTGTCCAAAGAACATCTGGATGAACAGGACCCACCAACAACTGCATCTAATTTGCTGGATAACCCTGAGAAAGTCACCTCAATTCTGAATCTCAATTTGTGAAATGAGGATATTGGCTCAAACCAGAGGTTGCAGGCCTTTCAGTGGAAAGAAGGTGGCTGTTATTACATGAAAGCCTGGAGAGAGTGCGTATCTTTGCTGTCTGGGTAATGGGTACGAGCTTCCCCTTTAAGCTGTGCTTCCAAACAAATTATAGAGAGAACATACAGCTGGTATGGCCACCAAAATAAGGACCTTTGAGGCTTATCAACAAAAGAGACCTGCTTTGATGTGGCACATAAGGAAACAGGGGTTTGGAGCAGGAGAAGCAGAGAGCAGTGGTAATAAGTTATACAGATCTGAGAGGTGAGACAACAGATAGCCCAAGGAAAGACTGGATGGAACAGATACATTTGTTTTCAAGGTGGTTCTCATGTGTGTCATGTACACACCCAGGCACCAAGACACACAAAAAGTCAGGGAGAAATAGATTTTACACAACCTAAAAACTTTAATACTAATTTAAGAGCTGTTAGTGCAATAATAATCCATTAGCAAGATCACCTGTAACCTTTGGAAAGCTTGTTTATTTACCATATTTACAGAGTGCCACAGACTATATTTTGAGCTTCTGACAAGTTTCCATTTAGGATCACAGAAATACCTGACATTTTGGCTTGGCATGGGAAATTACATAATTTCCCATGCCAAACTGAATTCTCCAACATTACAGGAAAACCCAGAAACCCTGCAGAAGGGAGTGAAAAGCCAATCCAGTCAAAGGAAATCTTCCAGTTCTACAAAAGAAAACAAACAAACAAACAAATACCACAAAGAGCAATGAATCATTTCTACTGAATAACTTTTCACTCAATCTTTAATAATGTCATTCTGAAGCCCTGAAAATTAAATTACATATTCTATATTTCTGGTGATATCACTGCCTAAAATTATACAACTTAAAGCAGTGAATGAGCTGATGACTGTTAAGTGAAATCTTTAAGGACATGAAAGGCCAGAAAAAAAGCATGTGCTTGAAAATGCCTTCAAAATAATAAAAGCCTGAGGGAACTGGATAGCTTTGCTGCTTCTAAGCTAAATAAAGCTTGGGGGGCTTTACAAAGGTTCCAGTGAGGATAATCTCTATGATTACACAGAGCAAACATCCAATCAATTCCACATGAACCAAGGAAGTTAATCCAAGAAGAACACCACTTAAAATATTGAGAAAAACACACAGTACTGATTGTTTAAACGCTCCATCAGCGTTGGAGAACGTATCAGGTCATTCTGACAAGCCAGAACACTTGACTAGTGTTTCTGTGACAATGGTTTGGCTTGTGTTAACTAAAGGACAAGCAAGATATTTGAGTCCAACGCTCAGGCCTTAAACAGGTCCGATCCCGGACTCCCCAGCAGTCTCCCTACTTCCTGCACACCTTTGGATTATTACACACTTACTTCCTGTACACACCTGGGTTTGGGATACCTTTTCCCTTAAGAATTACTCCAGCTAAGCTCCCAAGGCAAGCTCAAAGGACTCTCCCTACTCTCGGCGGCAGTGTAGTGGTTACTTTAGGTAAAAGACTCTGAAAAGATAACGCATCACTACAAGGACAGAAGTAAGCAGGGCGACTGTGGCCGCTCCGGGAAAGGCGGCTGCAAGGCTGGCCCGCGGGCAGAGCCTCTGCTGACGTTCACCGCGGCTCCCACCACGCAACAGGTCCACGCAGGCAGGGCCCGGGCGGCTGGCGTCTGGGCACCTGCCCCCAGCGCTCCAGGCCCAGCTCTCCCCTGCCCCCATCCCGCGGCCACCCCGTAGCCACGGCAGGCCGGCCGGCCAAGCCCACCCGCGATAAAGCCTGGAGCACATTCCTCCCAAGATGCCGAGATAGTGCGGCCCGCTTGCGCGCTGCCCAGGTCACAAGGTCCTCCTCGACAAGCCTCGGTCAAAGGAGAGACGCGCCCGGCTCTTGGTAGGGCCCTGGGGAGTGGAGTGGGGTGGAATGCGGTGCTTTGTAGCCTCCAACAGAAAACAGCCCGTGTCGCCTGACTTCTCACCTGCCCGGGCACAAGTGGCAGGTGTCAGTACCTAGACATGGATCTAAGTTACTTAACAGTCCAGAACGTTTCTCCAACAGCACGAGCTCTAGTGACTACGGGAAAAATATCCGGTCACTTTGAATAAAATGAAAAATAACTTTACTGGGGAAGGATGCAGGTAAAGAGACACGAGGGGAGGCCGGGCACGGTGACTCACGCCTATAATCCCAACACTTTGGGAGGCCGCGGCGGGCGGATCACGAGGTCAGGAGTTCGAGACCAGCCTGACCAATATGGTGAAACTCCGTCTCTACTAAAAATACAAAAATTAGCTGGGCATGGTGGCGCGCGCTTGTAATCCCAGCTACTCAGGAGGCCGAGGCAGGAGAATCGCTTGAACTCGAGTTGCGGAGACTGCAGTGAGCCGAGATCGCGCCGCTACACTCCAGCCTGCGCGACAGAGCGAGACTCCGTCTCAAAAAAAAAAAAAAAAGGAGACACAGGGAGAAAGAAGCAGGTGAATGCGTAAAACAAGTAAGGTTCCCTCCCGCCAGACCCGGAGGTGGAAGAGGCAACGAGAGGCGGGGAGCGGAAGGGACAGCAGACAAGCCGGCAGAGCGCGCAGGTGAGGCCGGACCCTCACTCACCTCGGGCAGCTCGCGGAGCTGGTTGGCGTCCAGCAGCAGCTCCTCCAGGCTCCGGGCATAGCGGTAGATCTCCTCGGGGACGTAGACCAGCGAGCAGTGGCGCTTGTCGATGGTCTCCACATGACGGTTGCACCGCCACAGGGGGATGCAGTGGAACATCGCCGCCCCCGCCGCCGCCGAGCCGGGTCCCGAGCGGCGGCAACCCGGGCTCTAAGCCCGCTCTGCCCGGCGGCTCCGCTCAGCCCGCTGTCCTCTCCGCGCTCGTTGTTGGTTCCCTGGCTCGCTCTCACCTCGCGCAGAGCTTCGCGGTCGGAAGCGCTCCAAGGAACCTCGGGCGGGAGCCCCTACCCCGTCCCAGCACTCCCGCCCGCCAGCCGGTGCGTCCCCTCCCACCCTCCAGTCTCCGCCACCGCCACCGCCGCCGCCGCCGCGGGGAGCTTCCTACTCCTAGCCGCCGCGCAAACTGAGCATGCGCGCCAGTGGGTGCGCGCCGAGGGTGTTTCCCGGCCCGAGGGATGCTCCTCTCCGGGTTTTCCCGGCGACCTCGATCCGGAGAGGGTCGAGGGACCTGGGGGCCGGTTGCCCGGGGTCCGCTTACTCCTATGGGGACGGGGGCTCGTCGGGCCCTTTGAGGAAGGCAGGCTGTGAAAGGGCTTGGGGCAAGGACGAGGCGGAGTAGAGGCGGCCTGAGCAGAGCAGAACAACTTTTGATTTTTAGTTTTATTTAACTCGCACTCCCCTCCTTGCTCCCCTTCCCCAAAACAACTTTCTCTTCCGGGGTCAAGCAGGACCGCCCCGAAGCGTACCTTGCGCGCCGTGGGCGCCAGGCGCCACGGGATTCCGTGTAGTTTTGAGGTGTTTGCGCCGCCCTCGCTGCTGCTTTCGTGGCTGCCCCTGTGCCCGCTGCTCACTGCTGCCCCAGAAGTGTGAGCGGGCCGCGCCCGGCCCCTGCGGCGCCCTCTGGTCCTTGGGCACAGCCTGCAGGCTTTGTAACCTGGGAGCACACCTTCGGTCGTCACGGTTTATGCAGTGAGAGACAGTAAATCCTCCCCGTAACACCAAAGGCATAGGAGTCTCAGAGTCTGCGAGATTCTCACAGATGTGGATGCACCCCGCCAGCAGCCCAGCTGCAGAAATAAGCCGGCAGATGCGAGCTTCTGAGCCGGATGCAGCTCTTCCCAGACGTCGGCCCCTGACAACTACCCGGGGGTGCCGAGGGAGGAGCGAGGAAAGAGGGGCAGATCGAGGCTGCCAGGTGAGCATCCTCCATACAGCTCCTGCTTTTCTGCTGCAACCCCTGTCCCGTCCAGCCCGGATGACCCAAGAGGCTCGCTATTGGGTTATCACGACCATTCCCTCGCGCCGATTCGTTTCCCGCGGACCACTTCGCCTGTAACTGTTTACAACACAACCCTCATCACCGAATAACCAAATTTTCTCCTTTCACGAAGGGTTGCTCAGGTCAAGGTCAATCACAATGATGAATTATTTCCTCGGGGCCTCCTCTGACTCCCCACTTGGCCGCCCCTTCGTCCCACACTTTCCGTTTCAAGCGTACTCAAACTTCAGGTTCCACCTGTGGCCTCTGCCACGCTGCCAAGCTGCCACGCTGGCTCCCCCACCCTCACTCCCGCCTTCCAGCTGCAACAGCTAAAATCTGGAGCCACGGAGTTCACTTTTCTATAGAAGACAAAGCTGAGCATGCTCAGTAGTCAAGACAAAGTTTGGTCCAAAACTAGTTTTTGCGTTAGACTCTCTATTAGCTCCAGACTCTCCTGTCCCATTGTAACTGAGCACAGGAGGGTTTCCCCGGTGAAATGGAGAAGAGGACACTTGGTCTTTTCAATTCTACTAGGAGGGCTCCTTTCTTCCCAGTCAGTAAGGAGGGGTCTGACTTTTCATTTCTACCCCAGCGTTATCACCTTAACTCTTATTCCTGTCAATCCCTAAACTCCTGTTGCCCTATCCACTTCACCCTCTCTTTTATTTGTCCTGATTTGATTCCTGCATTCTCACAGAGGGCTATCTGGACTTTGAACCTCCACCCGCCTTTTTACATTTCAGAAACATGATGCTCATTTCTGCCACCCTTCCTAGAAAACTATGGTTCCTGACAGAGACGCGTGGAACGGTAAGCAAGTTCCTGTCTTCAAGTTTCCCAACTGCTTTAAAAAAAAAAAATTTCTTTTTTAAGGCTGGCTCCCTTCATTTAATCTAATGTAGATTTCCAGAGATTATCACACTAGATTATTTTAACGAACACCAAATATATTTTAAAGATGTGTCCTGTCTTTAAAAAATTCAAACCTCCGCCGGGTGTAGTGGCTCAGGCATGCAATCCCAGCACTTTGGGAGGCTGAGGCCAGTGGCTCACCTGAGGTCAGGAGTTTGAGACCAGCCTGGCCAACATGGTGAAACCCTGTCTCTACCAAAAATATGTAAATTAGCTGGGCGTGGTGGCAGGTGCCTGTAATCCCAGCTACTGGGAAAGCTGAGGCATGAAAATTGCTTGAACCCAGGAGGCAGATGTTGCAGCGAGCCAAGATCCCACCAATGCACTCCATCCTGTGCGACAAGAGCAAAACTTTGTCAAAAAAAATACAAACCTCAATAAGCATTTTTTGTGTGCCTCTCCACGGTGCTTCAGCTTCTCTGTGTTATTATTTTTGTATCACCTTAATCAAAAAGAGATTGTGACTTCTTAAGCAATAGGTACTGTCTCACTTGCTTTGTAGGTCTGGGAAACTGCCACAATGCCATATGCACAGTCAATGACCAGCAGTTTTTGTTGAATTAATTCTATGGGTAGTCAGTGGGAGAATTCTTGACATCCCTTGTTTCCAAGGATTTGCTAAGAATTTGAAACAGTGTAGTAAGAGAGAAAAAATGGAACAACTTGTCAACTACAGAATAGGGAAGCAATTAACTTGTTATTCACCTGAAGAATTTTAGGGTTTCCTGCCTGATATAATATCTAGTTTCCTCCACCACATACAAATGAGTTTGACTCAATTTAAACAAAGTTTATAAAGACCACCTAAATCAATTTATTCTAAGAATAATGTAATTATTTTATTCATTTATACTTTGAGCCGTGTTTTCACAGCCTTTGGTGTAAAGAGATTTGCATTTGAACTCTTGTTATGCCACTAGCTTTGTAGAAATTGACAGTTAACTTTTATAAACCTCAGTTTTATCATCTCTCAAATGAGGATAATGGCTTGTGGGATTGTTGTCTGGATTAAATGAAATAATATATGTTAAGTTCTTAGTAGAGTATCAGACACACATTATTTTAATCAATAAATATTCATTATGCACTTGATTAGCTAGCCTCCAGGAAGTTGGGGGCAACATCCACCATCTCCTGGTTGATCTGTGTAACCAACTTTCTAAACTCTCTCGGATCACTCACTTTGGGGAAGCCAGCTGCCATGTTGAGCAAATCTAGAGAGCCACATGGCAAAGAATTGCAGACTGCTGACAACAACTAGCAAGAGACTGACAATTCTTGCCAGTAGTCATGTGAGTGAGCCATCTTAAAAGCCAATTATCCAGTCCTTGTCAAGCCTTCAAGTGACTGCAGCACCAGCTGATAGCTTGACTAAAACCTCATGCTAGCCTCTGATCCAGGACCACTCAGCTAAGCTGCTCCCCACTCTTGACCCTTAGAAACTCTGTGAGACAGTAAATGTTTGTTGCTTTAAGCTGCTAAGATTTGAAGTAATTTATTATACTGCAACAGATAACTAATAAATGTACATACCTTGCACCAGACATTGTGCTAGATGCTAGAAATGTGTAAGAAAAAACAAGATAGGTCTTAGCCTCATGAAGCTTACTCTCTAAAGTTAGGAGAATGATAAATACTTAGTGGTTTGTTGTTGTTTTATCATTATTTTTTGAGCATGATATTATTAATTTTCTTTAAGTAAAAGTCCAAAGTGGTAGCTCATAAGATAGGGTGAAAATGGGAATTCAGAGGTTTGGGCATGTGAATTTTAATGTAAGATACCACCACCTAACCACTAGAATGACTTAAAATTTCTTTTAAAAAGGCAATCCCAAATGTCACTGAAGATATAAAGCAACTCAGCCTGGCAGAGTGACTCACACCTATGATTCCAGCACTTTGGGAGGCTGAGGCAGAATGGGGTGGGGAGATCACTTGAGGCCAGGAGTTCAAGACCAGCTTGGGCAACATAGGGAGACCCCCATCTCTACAAAAAAAAAAAAAAAAAATTAGCCTGGTGAAGTGGCCTGTGTCTGTAGTCCAGCTACTCAGAAGGCTGAGGGCGAAGGATCACTTGAGACTCATAGTTAGTTTGAGGCTGCAGTGAGCTGTGATCATGCTGTTTTGGTTACTACAGCTTTGTAAGATATTTTAAAGGTCAGTAGTGTGATTCCTCTAGCTTGGCTTGCTTGCTTGTTTGTTTGTTTCTTTTGCTCAGTATTGGTTTGGCTAGTTGGAGTCTTTTGCGGTTCCATACAAATTTTAGGATTTCTTTTTGTACTTCTTGAAGAATATCATGGGCATTTTGGAAGTGGTAGCATTAAATCTGTAGTTTGCTTTGGGTAGTATTGTCATTGTAACAGTATTAATTCTTGTAATCCATGAGCTTGAGATGTCTTTCTATTTGTTTGTATCTTCATTAATTTCATTCTTCACTGTTTTGTAGTTTTCTTTCAAAAGTCTCCTTGATTATATTTATTCCTAGGTATTTCATTTTTTGTAGCTACTACAAATGGGATTGCCTTCTTGATTTTATTTTCGGTAGTTCATTGTTCAGGTATGGAAATGCTGCTGTTTTTTAATATTGATTTCATATCCTGCAACTTTACTGAATTTGTTTTATTCTGTTTTTTGATAGAATCTATATGTTTTTCTATACATAAGATCATAGAATTTGCATATGAGGACAAATTGATTTCCTGCTTTCCAATTTATATGCCTTTTATTTCTTTCTCTTGACCAATTGTTCTAAGACTTCTAGAGGTATGTTGAATAAGAGTGGCGAAAGTGGACATACTTGTCATCTTCCAGTTCTAAGAAGAAAATCTTTTGCCTTTCGCCATTCATTATGATGTTAGCTGTGATTTTGTCATATGTGGCCTTTATTAGTTTGAGATATGTTCTTTCTTTACCTAGTTGATTGAAAATTTTTATTGTAAACAGATGTAAAATTTTTATCAAGTGCTTTTTCGGCATCTATTGAGATGATCATGTGGTTTTTAGTAGTCCTTCATTCTATTGATGTTATGTATGACATTTAATGATTTCCATATATTAAACCATCCTTGTATTCCTGAGATAAATCACACTTGATCATGGTGTATTATCTTTTCGATGTGTTCTTAGATTGGATTTGCTAGTATTTTGTTGAGGATTTTTGTGTCTATGTTTATTAGAAATATTGACCTATAGTGTCCTTTTTTTGTTGTGTCCTTGTCTGTTTTTGGCAGCAGGGTTATGCTGGCATCATACGATGAGTTAGGAAAAATTTTCTCTGTTTCATTTTGTGAAATAGTTTGACAAGAATTGATACTAATTCTTCTTTAAAGATTCAGTAGAAGTCAGCAGTGAGGCCATTCAGTCCTTGACCTTTCTTTTTTGGGAGATTTTCCATTACTTACTAAATCTTGTTACTTGTTGCTGGCCTGTTTGAGTTTTCTGTTTTTTCTTGCTAGAATTTTGGTAGATTGTTTATGTCCAGGAAATTTTCTATTTCTTTGGGTTTTTAAAATTTATTGTCATGTATTTGTTCATAGTAGTCTCTAATAACCCTTTGTATTTCTGTGGTATCCATTGTGACATCTCCTTTTTCATTTCTGATTTTATTTATTTGGATCATCTCTCTTTTTCATTAATTTAGCTAATAGTTGGTTGATTTTGTTTATCTGCTCCAAAAAAAACCCAACTTTTTGTTTCATTGGTTTTTGTACTTCTTTTTGTCTCAATTTTATTAATTTCTGCTCTGATCTTTATTATTTCTTTCCTTCTAATAATTTAGCGTTTGGTTTCTTCTCTCTTTTCTAGGTCCTTGAGAGGTAACTTTAGGTTGTTTATTTGAAATCTTTGTAGTTTTTTATGTAGGCATTTATTGCTATAAACTTGCCCCTAATACTGCTTTTGCTATGTCCCCTAGATTTGATATATTGTGTTTTAATTTTTATTTATTTCAAGGAATGTTTCAATTTCATCTTTTATTTTTTTTCTCCATCCATTGGTCACTCAGAAGCCTATTATTTAATTTCCATGTATTTGTATAGTTTCGAATGTTCATCTTGTTATTGATTTCTGGTTTTATTCTATTGTGGTCTGAGAAAATAGTAGGTATGATTTCAGTTTTTAAAAATTTGTTGAGATTTCTTTTGTGTTCTAATATATAGTCAGTCCTGAAGAGGGTTCCATGTGCTGATGAAAAAGATATGTATTTACCAGCTGTTGAGTAAAATGTTCTGTAAATGTCTATTAGGTCCATTTGGTCTACGGTGCAGTTTATGTCTAATATTTCTTTCTTTATTTTCTGTCTAGACAATCTATCCAATGCTGAGAGTGGGGTGTTGAAGTTCTTAACTGTTTTTGGAGTCTCTCTCTCCCTTTAGATCTAATAATATTTGCTTTATATATCTGAGTACTCCAGTTTGGAGCACATATACATTTACAATTATTATATTCTCTTGCCAAATCAATCCCTTTATTATTATGTAATGTCCTTCTTTGTCTCTTTGTACAGCTTTTGACTTGAAGTCTGTTTTGTCTAAATATAGCTACTCCTGCTTGCCTTTAGTTTCTGCTTTTATGGAATACATTTTATTTAAGCCCCTCACTTTCAATGTGTTTGTCCTTAAAGATGAGGTGAGTTTCTTTTAGGCAGCATATAGTTGATTCTTATTTTGTTATTATTATTCAGCCAGTCCATATCTTTTAAATGAGGAATTTAATCCATTTATATTTAAGGTTGTTATTGATAGGTAAGGACTTACTGTTGTCATTTTACTGATTGTTTTTTAGTTTTTTTGTATATTTTTTGTTCCTTACTTCTTCTCTTATTGTTTATTTTTACTGTTGGGTAGTTTTCTGTACTGACAAGTTTTGATTTCTTCCCTTTCTCCTTTGCGTATCTGCTCTGTCAGTGTGTTTTATAGTTTCTCATGTTTTCATGGTGGTGGTTATTGTTCTTTTCATTTCCAGATGTAAGACTCTGTTGGGTATTTATTACAAAATTGGTCTAATGGTGGCGATTTCCCTTCGTTTTCACTTGTCTGTGAAAGATTTTATTTTCTTATTTTACGATGAATGGCTTAGCTAGGTATAATGTTTGTGGCTGCCAAGTATTTTTCTTTCACTACTTTGAATATATCATCCTTTTCTCTCGTGGACTATAAGGTTTCTGCTGAAAAATCTAATGGAGATTCCCATATATTTGACTGAAAACTTTTCTCTTGTTGCCTTTAAAATTCTTTCTTTGTCTTTCACTTTTGACAATTTTACTACAGTTCTGCCGCAGAGAGGATATGTTCAGGTTTAATCCATTTGGGGTTCATTGTAGAAGTGTTCCTATTTCTCCACATCCTCTCCAGCATCTGTTGTCTCCAGATTTTTTAGTGATTGCCATTTGAACTGGAGTGAGATGGTATCTCAATGTGGTTTTGATTTTCATTTCTCTAATGACCAGTGATGATGAGCATTTTTTTATATGTATGTTGGCCTCATATATGTCTTCTTTTGAAATGTGTCTGTTAATCTCCTTCACCCACTTTTGAATGGGTTTGTTTGTTTTTTTCTTGTAAATCTGCTTTAGTTCTTTGTAAATTCTGGTTATTAGCCCTTTGTCAGATGGGTAGATTGCAAAAATTTTTTCCCATTGTATTGGTTGCTGGTTCACTTTGATGATTGTTTCTTTTGCTGTGCAGAAGCTCTTAAGTTTAATTAGATCCCATTTGTCTATTTTGGCTTTTGTTGCCATTGCTTTTAGTGTTGTATTCATGAAATCCTCCTTGACTGTGCCTATGTCCTGAATGGTGTTGCCTAGGTTTTCTTCTAGGGTTTTTATGTTGTTACTTCTTACGTTTAAATCTTTAATCCATCTGGAGTTAATTTTTGTATAAGGTGTAAGGAAGGAGTCCAGTTTCAGCTTTCTGCATATGGCTAGCCAGTTTTCCCAACTCGACCTTTCTCTCTGGCTGCCCTTAGGATTTTCTCCTTCATTTCAACCATGGTGAATCTGATGATTATGTGCCTTGGGATTGCTCTTCTTGAGGAGTATCTTTGTGGTGTTCTCTGTATTTCCTGGATTTGAATGTTGGCCTTCCTTGTTGAGG
>NW_016107463.1:2332478-2353652 GCF_001604975.1 Cebus imitator | reverse complement strand
GTTCTTTTGCATTTGCTGAGGAGTGATTTACTTCCAATTATGTGGTCAATTTTAGAGTAAGTGAGATGTGGTGCTGAGAAGAATGTATATTCTGTGGATTTGGGGTGGAGAGTTGTGTAAATGTCTATTATGTCCGCTTTGTCCAGATATGCGTTCAAGTCCTGGATATCCTTGTTGACTTTCTGTCTCATTGATCTGTCCAATGTTGACAGTGGAGTGTTAAAGTCTCCCACTATTATTGTGCAGGAGTCTAAGTGTCTTTGTAGGTCGTTAAGAACTTGCTTTATGTATCTGGGTGCTCCTGCATTGGGTGTGTATATATTTAGGATAGTTAGCTCTTCTTGTTGCATTGATCCATTTTACCATCATGTAATACCCTTCTTTGTTTCATTTGATCTTTGTTGGTTTAAAGTCTGTTTTATCAGAGACTAGGATTGCTACCCCTGCTTTTTTTTGTTCTCCATTTGCTTGGTAAATCTTCCTCTATTCCTTTATGTTGAGTCTATGTGTGTCTTTGCATGTGAGACAGGTCTCCTGAATACAGCACACTGATGTGTCTTGGCTTTTTATCCAGTTTGCCAGTCTGTGTCTTTTGATTGGGGCCTTTAGTCCGTTTACATTCAACATTAATATTGTTATGTTTGAATTTGATCCTGACATTTTGTAACTGGCTAGTTGTTCTGCCCTTTAGTTGACACACTTTCTTCATTGCATTGTTGGTCTTTACCACTTTGTACGTTTTTGTAGTGTCTGGTGCTAGTTTTTCCTTTCTGTGTTTAGTGCTTCCTTCAGGAGCCCTTGTAAGGCAGGTCTAGTGGTGACGAAATCTCTCAGCAGTTGCTTGTCCATAAAGGATTTTATTTCTCCTTCACTTATGAAGCTTTGTTTGGCCAGATATGAAATTCTGGGTTGAAAGTTCTTTTATTTAAGGATGTTGAATATTGGCCCCCACTGCCTTCTAGCTTTTAGGGTTTCTGCTAAGAGATACACTGTGAGTCTGATGGTCTTTCCTTTGTGGGTGACTCGACCTTTCTCTCTGGCTGCCCTTAGGATTTTCTCCTTCATTTCAACCATGGTGAATCTGATGATTATGTGCCTTGGGATTGCTCTTCTTGAGGAGTATCTTTGTGGTGTTCTCTGTATTTCCTGGATTTGAATGTTGGCCTTCCTTGTTGAGGAAGTTCTCCTGGATAATATCCTGAAGAGTGTTTTCCAGCTTGGAATCATTCTCCCTGTCACATTCAGGCATGCTGATCAAGCGTAGATTAGGTCTTTTCACATAATCCCATAGTTCTTGGAGGCTTTGTTCATTTCTTTTCACCTTTTTTTCTCTAGTCTTGCCTTCTCATTTGATTTTATTGATTTGATCTTCAATCTCTGATATCCTTTCTTCTGCTTGATTGATTCAGCTGTTGAAACTTGTTTATGCTTCGCAAAGTTCTCTTGCTGTGTTTTTCAGCTCCATCAAGTCCTTTATCATCTTCTCTAAGCTGGTTAGTATTTCGTCTAACCTTTTTTCAAGGTTCTTAATTTCTTTGCAATGGGTTAGAACATGGTCTTTTAACTCAGAGAAGTTTGTTATTACCCACCTTCTGAAACCTGCTTCTGTCAATTCGTCAAACTCATTCTCTATCTTGTTTTGTTCCCTTGGTGGTGAGGAGTTGTGATCCCTGGGAGGAAAAGAGGCATTCTGGTCTTTGATGAATTCATCCTTTTTGCTCTGGTTTCTTCCCATGTTCGTGGATTTAGCTCCCTTTGATCTTTGAAGTTGGTGATTTCAGGGATGAGTGGATGTTGAGTGAATGTCCTTTCTTTTGAGGATGGAGCTATATCTCCTGTGTAAGGTTTTTTTTTTGGCCTGTAAAGGCACTGCTGGACTCTCTCAGATTCAGTCAGGCTGCTGCGTAGTCTACCCCTGGAGTTTGTTTACACAGGTGAGATTAGCCCTGCCTTCCCAATAGCAGGCATCTTTCCTTCCCTGAGCTTGATCTTCCCAGTCAGGGTCAAATTGCTGTATTCACTGCAAAACTCTCTAGTGCGTGGGCTTCAGTTTGTTGGGTTTTGTGGGGGTGAGACCTGCCAGGCCATATGGCCTGTTTCCCTGCTTTCAATTCTGCCTCTTTCTGTGAGACTGGTAGTTCCGTCCCTCTGGCATTAGTCCAAACTTTCACCCAGGTCCCTGCCGACAACTTGTGGCACCAGGCAGGCTGGAGCTGTCTCTCAGATTTGCATCTACAACCCACGGCACCCCTCAGTCCAGCAGGGCTCTCATGAACTGTTGGTTGCAAGAGGGATGAGAGAAGTGCAGGTTCCAAATCAGAGCGCCAAGGGGATGAAGTGTCCAGCCTTCCAAGCCAGCTGCACTTTCCAGGTGGAGACATGCCCCGCCCTGTCTCAGTTTGCCCTCCCTGGGCTGCTCTTGCCCTGCTTTGGCTCACTTTTCCTGGGCTATTTTCACTGTCCTACCAGCCCCACTGAAATGAACCCAGCACCTTGCCTAGAATCATGGAGTCCTCTAGCCCTCTGCATCTCACTCACTGGGAGCTGCACTCCAGAGCTTCCTCCTCTCAGCCATCTTGGCAGAAGTCCCTCAGTTGTATTTTCAATTTCCTTCATTGAATTCTTCAGCTCTAGGATTTTTATTTTGTTCTTTTGTGTGATATTGATCTCTGTTGAATATTTCACTCAAATCATGAATCATTTTCCTCACTTCATTAAATTGTCTGTTTATATTTTCTTGAATCTCATGGAAATTCCCAAAGATTTTTTTTTATTCTTTTTCTGGCATTTCATGTATTTGCTTATTATTGTTTGTGTAAAATTACTGTTTTTCTTTGGAGGAGTAATGTGTCCTTGCTTTCTCATGTTTGATGTGCTCCTATGTCAATTTCTATGCATCTGGTGAAAAAGTCACTTCTTCCAATTTTATGGAGTAGGTTTCATAGGGAAAGACTTATTCATATGAGTGGATCTTAGGATGCAGGTTTGGTGGGATGCATTGGCCTTGGTTCTAGGTGAATTCACTAGTGTAGACTTCATGAGTTTCTTCAGTTATAATCCATACTAATGACATGTTACACATAAATACGACATTATGTCGTTTGAGAATAGTTCAGCCAGGCTGGGCACAGTGGCTCACACCTGTAATCTCAGCACTTTGGGAGGCCAAGGCAGGCAGATTACTTGAGGTCATGAGTTTGAGACTAGCCTGGTCAACATGGGAAAACCGCATCTCTACTAAAAACACAAAAATTAATTGGGCATGGTGGTGTGTGCTTGTAGTCTCAGCTACTTGGGAGGCTGAAGCAGGAAAATCGTTTGAATTCAGGAGATGGAGGCTGTAGTGAGCCAAGGTCATGCCACTGCACTCCAGCATGGGAAAGGGAGCAAGACTCTGTCTCAAAAAAAGAAAAAAAAAGAATAATTCAACCAATACCTGTGAAGACACTACTGTTTGCAAGTCCTAAGCCAATCACTATGTGAACTGATACCAGACAATTTAATCTTTCTCAGACATGCTGTATCATAAGAATTGGGGAAAATTTACATTATAAGTACAATTTTCACATAGGATTTAAGGAAGTTCACTTGACAGGCTTACTTCAGATTTTTTAATGTCTTAAGCAATGTAGAAAATAAGAAACTTGACATTTATAAGTAAAAACTTAAACCAATTTGGATGTAGCAGTAGTCCCAACTACTTGGGAGACTGAGGTAGGAGGCTCCCTTAAGCCCGGGAATGCAAATCTGGCCTGAGCAACATAGCAAGATACTTAATTCTAAAAATAAAAAAAAAAAAAAAAAAAAAAAAAAAAAAAAAAAAAAAAAAAAAAAAGAAAAGAAAAAGAAAGAAAGAAAAACTATACTTATTAATAAAAGCCACTGAATTATGGATTCAGTGAGTTCAGTCTTGGCACTTCAACAAAATATCATTGAATCTCATAGGATTTTCCTCATCTGTTTCTCATCTGTGCATCTCCAACAAGAGCAGATGGATATAAGGTCCCTGACAACTCTTAAAAGGCTGTAACTCTTCTTCTTTCTCAAAACATTCTGCTAGGAATACATTTCAGCATAAGTAAACGGCATAAAGTCCACCACAAGTAAATTATCCTATCAAGTTTTCATTTTTGTAAGCATTTTATTTTGCAATTCATGGCTAGGATACCTCTGTTTTTCCATTGTTATTTTTTTCTTTCCCTGTTCCCAAAGTGGCTGTCATCATCAAATCCATTTACCTCAGAATATTCACCTGTCCATAGTATTTTATCTTCCTTTTATTGCATATTCATCTGGCTCCTTATTTCTTTCTACTGAGAAAGAACAATGCAAAAGAAGAATTTGTTTAGGATGGAAAGTTATAGACACTCCATTGCTCTAATGAAATAGATTATCAGTAATTCATAGAAATGGAAGAACATGAAATATCATACTTTCATTGTTGCATCTATTATATATGGAAATAGATATAGACTGCTTGGAGATTAATATCTGTATATATACACACACACATACACATACAATATATATTTTTAATAATTATCAGTAAAACTTTAATGTATATTTAAATATTTTTGCTGCTTATATCTTACATGCTTTAGTATTTATATCATGTTTATTATAAACCTGAATGGATATAAATACCAAATTTGATCAATTTCATCCCCTTTAGGGAGGGTAATGTAACTAGGCAGTGCTATAACTAAATGCAGCCAGCAAGAGAAAGGGGGAAAAGAAGAGAAGCTAAATCATAGGCAGGACATTTTGCTCTGTAGAGATAATTGGAGCATACTGTGGCTTAGCTGGGAATAACAAACAAGTTTCCCTTTCGGTAAGGGCTGAAAGTATTTTTATTTCCTCGTGACTTTCTACCTAATCTTTAGTGCTCCCTGAGGAAGGAAGCTGGGTATGTATGTGTCTATAGACTGAAAAAAAAGAAAGTGTAAAATGTACCAAGGCGATAGCCTTAGAAGTTTTAGATAGAATAGGAATGGAAACATAGTGTGAGAACTTCTAAGTCTATGCAAAAGAAATCATTATCACTATTATCATTATTATTATTTTCTAGATTGTATTGAAACTCTATTACTGGTATAGCATGTTAGCCAGGTTAGCAATATTTATGTTCCGAAGGTATGTAAGTCCCTTTTATAAAGGCAAGACTTACTTTTCTATAAAAGGTAATGAAATGATGGCCAGGCATGGTAGCTCATGCCTATACGTAATCCCAGCACTTGGGGAGGCCAAGGCGGACAGGTCACCTGAGGTCAGGAGTTCGAGACCAGCCTGGCCAACATGACGAAAACCCGTCTTTACTAAATATACTAAAATTAGATGGACATGGTGGCGTGTACCTGTAATCCTAGCTACTCAGGAGGCTGAGGCACAAGAATTGCTTAAACTTGGGAAGTGGAGGCTGCAGTGAGCCGAGATCATGCCACTGCACTCCAGCCTGGGCAGCAGAGTGAGATTCTGTCTCAAAAAAAAAAAGAAAGTTATGAAATGAGATTGGATGGCTCACGATCCTCAGATTAGCTTTTTAAGACTATTAAAACCATGTGGTATAGTCAGACTCTAGTGTGGTCTCTATGATCTCTACCGCTTAGTATTTATGCTCTTGTAGGATTCCCTCCCCTTGAGTATTGACTCACTTCTAATGAATAAAAATACAGTAAAAGTCATAGGATGTCATTCTCAAGACTAAATTATAAAAAGACTATGGTTTCCATCTTGGGTTCTCTCTCTCTCTCTCTCTCTCTCTCTCTCTCTCTCTCTCTCTCTCTCTTTCTCTCTCTCGGATTACTTGCTCTGGGGAAAGCCAGGTGACATGTCCTGAGATAGCCCTACAGAGAAGCCCACAGGAGTATGCTTAGAGCAGCTTGTTATAATTTGGGTATGGTTTGCTTGTCCCTGCTAGTCTCATGTTGAAATTTGATCCCCCGTGTTGGAGGTGGAACTTGGTGGAAGGTGTTTGGATTGCGGGAGTAAATCCCTTATGAATGGCTTTGTGACATTCTCACAGGAATGAGAGAATTCTCACTCTTAGTTCCCACAGAATAGATTGTTGAAAAGAGCCTGACATCTACTGTCTCTCTCTCACTTTCTCTCTTCCCATGTGATTTGCACACTTTTGCTCCTCTCCGCCTTCCTCCATAAGTGAAAGCAGCTTGAGGCCTTCAACAGATGCAGAGCCATGAGCAAAAACAAAACAAACAAACAAACAAACACTTTGCTTTATAAATTATCCAGCCTCAGTTATTCCTTTATAGCAAAAATGGGCGAAGACACAGATCTCCCAAAGCATCTCAGCAACAATGTCAGTGAATTTGGAAGCAGATTCTCTCCTGAGGTTGAGCTTTGAGATGACTGTAGCTCCAGCTGACATCTTGACTGTAACATCGTAAGAGATTGACCTAAAACTACCCAGCTAAGATGGTCCCCCATCTTTGAGCCAGATCTCTGGCTCAGGGAAAATTTGAGATAGTAAGTGTTCGTGTTTTAAGCTGCTAAGTTTGAGTAATTTGTTGAGCAGTAATAGAAAACTAATGCAAACCATAGCAGATAACATGCAATATAGCTGAAGTGCTGTATAAGATGTAGTAGGAGAGTCAGAGTCAAGATGGGCAGGAGAGACATGAAAAGTACTCACTGAACACCTATTTTGTGTGAGACACTATGCCAGGCACTTTACAAACATAGCTTATTCCCATTACACCATTGCACGAGTATCATTATCCTCATGCTACACATGAGCAAGTTAAGGTTCAGAAGGGTTAAATAATTTTCCCAGCATTACACAGCTAGTAAGTAGCAAATGCCAGCTTTTGAACTCTGTTCTATGTAAATCGGAAGCTCCTACTTCTATTACAACCCAAACTGCAATGAAAAGGAGATCAAATAGTTTATAACACTGGTAATGAGTGAAAATGTACCGAGCTGAACTTTTCAGACGCATACCAAACATTTTATGTGATAAGAACTGAAGTAGGATATGAAAAGAGTGCTGTAGGAATGTGAAAAAAGCAACATCTCATTCTGTTTGTAATGTGTGAGGGGATGGAGGAAAACCCCCACAGAGAGGATTGCACAGGAAATTAACAGCTCAGCCTCTCTGTTACCCCTAGGAGAAGTCAAGATCTGAAACCAGACTGACATGAGATCAGACCTGTTACCAGCTCTGTGGCCCGGGCAAGTTACTTCTTGCATCATCCTTTTCTTATCTGTACTGATTAAGTTAGGCGGTGCACATAATTGCTTGACAGAGTCAGGTACATAGCAAGCATTTAATATTCATTCATGGTCAACAATACTATCGTTACTGTTTTCTCTCCAAAACTAATTCTTTTGATAAATGTGTAATTATTAACACTATTTTTTAATGCTCATCAGTCAGAGTGACTTTTTTGGGGGAGGAAAAAATATTCCCCTATAATAATTGGGCAAAAGTTGAGGGAAAAAAAGAGACAGAGAATGTAAGAAAAGGAAAAGGGATAAAAACAAAAGGTTGTTGTTTGTTAGATAAGATTGAGGCAAATGAACAGGGCTGAGAGCAGAAGAAAGGAAGGAGTCTGGCATGTGGACTCTCTGAAGAGACCAAAGACTGTGTGTTTTATTCATATTCAGGTTGCCAAGAACAGTATCAGGTTCACAATCATTCATTGAAAATACAATGAACTCATTCATTCTTCCGTTAACTAAAGTCCACTATGTGCCATCATGCTTCCATGAGGATAGCATTGCACAGCCTATGTTCTAACAAGGCAAAACAAGCAATCAAACATACTATACAAAATAAAACTACATATGTAAAGTGTGAATATATTTGGAATATGATAACCACTAGGAAGACGTTAAAGCAGAAAAATTGGTTGGAAGAACAGGAAGGTGGTGTGATGCTTTAGCTAAGGTGATCAGGTGAGTCCTAGTGAAGGGAATATCAAGAAATCCTGGAGACAGCATACCCCTCTTCAGTGCCCTTCCCTGGCCCTGGCCAGGAGCTGTAACTTACTCACCCATGTGTTGAACTGAGGGAGAGGAAAAGAACAAGAAAAACTCAGTGTTGGTTACTTGAAGAGTATGTCATCTGAAATGTAAAGGCTATGATTTCTTTTGCAGAGAGTTAAAAATGTAGAATAATCATTTATAATGAAGAAAGAATATGCTTTACTTATCTACCCAGGATTCCAAACATGTAGTTCTTCATCTACATTGATCTGTAGTCTCCCTGTATTGTTGAAAGGGCTGCCTGGGACTACAGGGAGGCAATTGAGGAGCCTAGGTTGTTATTAGAAGACCCTGAGAGGGAGTGCCTCCTTAAATGTTTTACCCTAAGCACCTGACTTGCCACACCTTAGTCCCAGCCCTGATTGATTGGTTGTGTGGTTCTGTTGGATGGCTGAGTTTTGCTTTTGCATTGTAGTTACTTTTTTAAATTTATATGTGCCTATTTCAAATGTCAATCAATACAAAAATTTTAAGAAAAAAGTAATAAAGCATCCCAATCCCTACCATACAGAAACAGCCAGCATTAGCAATTAGCAAACATTATTATAGACTTCTTTCTGTGCATATACAGAGACAGCAGTTGATAAATGTATGAGCATTGTAAATGGTCAAAGAGATAAACAGATATAAATAGAAATTATTTTATAAAAACATGATGTACCCTTCTACCTTTCTACAGAACAGTTAGCTCTTCAGTGTACTGTGGTTTGAATGTATGTGTCCCCCAAAATTCATGTGTTGAAATCTTAACCACTAAGGTCATAGCATTAGGAGGTGGAGCCTTTGGGAGGTAACTAGGCCATGAATGTAGAGGCCTCATAAATGGGATTAGCGCCCTTGTGCAATCTATTATATGATGTGTCACCAGACACTGAATCTGCTCGTGCCTTGATTTGGGACTTTTTAGTCTCCACAACCTTGAGCAATAAATTTCAGTCATTTACAAATTATCTAATGTGGGGTATTTTGTTATAGCAAGCTGAGTGGACTGACACAGTGCCTTAATTTTAAATATGAATGGACAACCAAGGATCACATGACATTTCAGGAATGCCTTCAGTATTAAACAGAGCAACCAAGATTACTGGAAAAGAAATATGTTAGAGGAGATAAGAAAAGAAGATAACTGGAATTCCACTTCTGACATAACAATATAAAAGATTATATAGACCAGCTGCCCAGCAAAACTGCTGAAAATATTTTTTGTTAAAAAACCCAACCATTTAAAATCCCTGGAAATTATCCTAAGGCCATACAGCAAATGAAGAAATAGTTATTCAAGAAAACCTGCTGAAAACTCCATAAGAACAGAAAGCCTGTGGTACTTGAATTAAGGCTCACCCTCTCCCCTTTCCACTTCAGACAGGTTCAGCCAAGAACACCGGTTTCCTCTCCCACAAGGTTGCAGTCAGAAAGTTATATTCCCAGAGGGGCAATACATTATTTTCCAGCTCATTTCTGAAGCTGATTTTACACTGATATCAAAAACCGATAAAGACAACAGAAGAAACCCATAGACCAATATCTCTTAGGAACATAAATTTAAATATTCTCAGCAAAATACTAGGAAACCTATAAAAAGACATTAAAAAGTAATGCATAAACATATAAAAAGAAATTTATATATTAAAATAATGTAAAAGAATTATAAATATGTAAAGCAACATGTAAAGAGAATTCTTTGCCATGACCAAGTGGGACTTCTTATTCCAAGAATACAATGTTGTTTTAACATCCAAAAATCAATTAATATAATATGCCATATCAATAGAACGGTTAAAACCACATGATCATCTCAGTACACATAGTAAAGGTATTTGTAAAATGCAACACCCTTTCATGATAAAAGTACTTAAACTTGGGATAAAAGAGAACTTCTTCAACATAATAAAGGCCATCTATTTTAAGAAAACATCATACTTGATGGTGAAAGAATACATGCTTTCCCCCTAAGATCAGGAACAAAATAAGAAGGTCTACTCTTGTGGGCCACTTCTCTTCAACATTGTACTGGAGGTTCTAGCCAGAGCAATTAGACAAGAAGAAGAAATATGATGTTTCCACCATATTGGAAAGGAAGAAGCAAAATTTTCTCTATTCATAGATGGCATGATCTTGTGTATAAATAATTCTAAGGAATTCACTAAAAAACTATTCAGACTAATAAACAAGTTCAGCAAGATTGCAGAATACAAAACCAACATACAAAAATCAATTATATTTCTATACCTTTGTAACATAAAATCTGAAAATTAACCTTCCAAAGATGAAAGGCTGTGGTTTCTCATCTCCTGATCTGCATTCAGCAAGACTAACACTTAAGTATGGGGATAACAAGGAGACATTTTCCAACATGCAAAGCCTCAGAAATTCTTTCCTGTCTTGGGAAATTTCCAGAAAATATGCTGCACAAAACAAAATAGGACACCACAAAAGTAAAAAAACAAGAATGTAGGAGATCCTCAAGGGACATCTCATAAAGCAGACCTAGAAATCAACAGGGAACGGTTAGAGGAGGGCAGAGGGCTCTGTGAGAATCTTACCCAACAAAAAATGATGGCACCAGATAAATATGTAGTGCTTTTGAAAAACAAGAACAAGAAATAAAGAAAGGCCAATAAAATTGAGTGGTTGTTATAAAGAAGATACTGGAAAATAAGGGGAAGATACTTAAAAAGATGAGAAGAAATTTGTTAGCATACAAGAAAGAGTATAATCATAGGATACTACTTGGTTCTGCAATGACATTTACATGAAATTATTCTTTATTAATTTAACTAAAAATGATGTAACTATATTGGATCGATGAAATGGGAATATAGAAGAATAAAATCTTCACTTGTAGCAGAAGTTAATTTTTCTCAAATTTACAAACTGAGAAAATGTAATATAAACACATTATTTAGAGCTATGACAATATTTATTTTTAAAACACAGGCAAAATTGCTAAAGATGACTGTTTTGGGGAGGTAGAGACTGATAAATGCAAAAGTGACTGTACTGTATTATAAACTTTTATATTAAATAATAAACATTTTTACCAGAGTAAGCATATTTTGATAAACCGTTTCATTAATGTAGAAAAAAGAAAAAGTAGCCGGACACGGTAGCTCATGTCTATAATCCCAGCACTTTGGGAGGCTGAGGTTGGGCAGATCACTGGAGATCAGGAGTTAGAGACCAGCCTGGCAAATATGGTGAAACCCCGTCTCTACTAAAAATACAAAAATTAGCCAGTTTGTGGTGGCACACACCTCTAGTCCTAGCTACTTGGGAGGCCAAAACAGGAGGACTGCTTGAGCCCACAATGTGGAGGTCACAGCAACCCAAGATCACAACCCTGCACTCCAGCTTGGGTGACAGCACAGGATCCTTTCTCACAAAAANGAGGCGGAGGTTGCAGTGAGCTGAGATTGCACCACTGCACTCCAGCCTGGGCAACAGAGAGAGACTCCATCTCAAAAAAGAAAAGAAAAAGAAATCTGAAAAATGATTATCAAATATATAAGGATCTATAGCATTTGGCTAGGAGAATTTTCAATATTGGTGTTGCCATTCACCAATCACAACTGCAGAAACATATTAATATATTCTCTAATTTGGGGCAAAAAGAGGTTAATTTGTTGTTATTCTATGACAATGACTTTGTCAGAGACCAGATCTATATTCTGAATCTACTTAACTCTTTTCTCATGGTGTTATTTTACTTGTTTCTTTATCTTTCTTTTGTATTTTCTGTAGAAACGAAGTTAGATATAAAGGCTTGCTGTGGACTAAATGTGCTCCTTCAAAATTTATATGTAGAAGCTTAATCACTAATGTGATACTATTAGAGGTGAGGCTTCAGGAGTTGATTAATGGGATTAATGACCTTATAAAAGAGATGCAAGAGAGCCCTGTTTTTCTTTTTGAGACGGAGTCTCACACTGTTGCCCAGGTTGGTGTGTAGTGGCACAATCTCAGCTCGCTGCAACCTCTGCCTACTGGGTTCAAGCGATTCTCCTGCTTCAGCCTTCTGAGTGGCTAGGATTACAGTCATCTGCCACCACACTGAGGTAATTTTTTGTATTTTTAGTAGAGACAGGGTTTTACTATGTTGGCCATGCTGGTCTTAAACTCCTGACCTAATAATCCATTCACCTTGGCCTCCCAAAGTATTGGGATTACAGGCATGAGCCACGTGCCTGGCATATAGAGAGCTCTTAGTCCCTGTTACCCTTCCGTCTCTTTATCATGTAGTAACACAGCATATGTTCCCTCCAGAGGATGCAGCAATAGTGCCAGATTGGAAGCAGAAACTAGGCCCTCAGTAGACACTGAAACTGCTGACGCCTTGATCTTGGACTTCCAGCCCCCAGAACTGTGAGAAATATATTTCTTTTGTCACACATTACTCAGCTCAGATATTTTGTTACGGGCAGCACAAATGGAATAAGACAAGGCTTGATGAGATTCAGGTTAAACATGTTTGTTAAGCATATTCCAAAGGTGGTGATGTTGTATGCTTCATTTTACAACCACAGGAGATTGGTGATGCGAAATGAGTTACTTGAATAAAGTGGTGGCCATCAGATTTCTCTATTTTAAGGACATATTTATTTCTTTTCAAAAACTAAGTAATTTTCAGCTGGGCATGGTAATCCTGTAATCCAGGCACTTTGGGAGGCTGAGGCAGGCGGATCACAAGGTGAAGAGATTGAGACCATCCTGGCCAACATGGTGAAATCCCATCTCTACTAACAATACAAAAATTAGCAGAGTGTGGTGGCATGTGCCTGTAGTCCCAGCTACTCAGGAGGCTGAGGCAGGAGAATCACTTGAACCCAGGGGCAGAGGCTGCAGTGAGCTGAGATTGTGCCACGGCACTCTGGCCTGGCAACAGAGCAGGACTCCTTCTCAAAAAATAATAATAATAAGTAATTTTTAGGATGATTCAGGACCACATTAATATTCTGTTCTCCACCTAATAGTTTTAGCATTCATTGATGATTCTTATCTGCATCAGTTATATTTCAATAAGAACAGCAAAAAATGATTTTGTAGTCGTTTTGTTTCTCCTAAATTGTTAGCTGGCATTGTTCTCTGAAGAAGAGCTTTCTCTCATTTTCCGGAGATGAACTAAGATCACTGAACTTTAAAACTGCAGCCTTTCTTGCCATTGCTATCTTCACCAGAGCTGCTCCTTTATGGTTTTGAAGACTGTGCTTTGCATAACTTTGGGGATGGAGTGCCCTTGATATAGTAGTCACTATAAACTTACAATAAAATTATGACAGTTTTCTGAAAAACAATGGGAAAGTGTTTTGAGGATGGGACCCCTTTCTGGTGTTCACAGATTCACATTTGGATTAGTTGCTGGAGTTTATGTACCCCTGTCTCTGGGCACTTACCTTGGAACCTTGGAAATCAGCAACTAGAAGCCATTCCAGAGTCTGATCTATTCCCTGGATGTGCCCCCTTCCCCAAGACTCTGTCCACTAGACATAGTTCCCCCATTCTTAACTTCTTACCTATAATCCTTTACTACCTGCTGGAAAAGCATTGACGCAACATTGTCAACAATTTGGGGTATTTTTTTGGTATGGAGGAGGAAAAAGAAGGTACCTGTCATTTCCTGACCCTAAGGTCCCTGATGTTTCATACATTCTCCATGTATTAGGCTCTTGACTCTTCCGTCTCATGTAGGAATAAATAGTATCCACCATTAATTTCTATATCTTCTTATGTTTCTAACAGACTATAGTTCTACAATGCCAACATTTTGCAATGTATTTATAGGCAACATAGGGAAATTGCTCATCTTACTCAAAAATATTTGCACACTGAGTCAGTACTTCTTGGTGAGAATAGTTCACAGCTAGTAGAGGGAAGCAAAGTGAGCTCATTCCACAGGGCTCATTAAACGTCTGCAAGGTCACTCTATTGCTGGCTCACCTAGAACAACTGTCTGCTTAAAAGCTGTCACATCCACCTACCCTTTGTGCTTTGTGTTAAAGCAATTCACAGAGTGACAGAAATTTTTCAAGTTTTTTACGTTCCCTTTTTCCCAGGGAAGTTGTTGGCAATTACAGCCTTTACTTGACAAGACCATTTTGACACAGCATGGCTGAAGGCAGTTGCCTCCAGGAGGGCTCAGTTGTTTTAGAAAGAGGGTGACGGTTACCTCCTTCCACTTCTCCTGGCTACCATTTTTGTTGTTAAAACTTTTCCAGGACTTTTGGGGGTGGTTATTTCTTCTTATACCATCATGACATCTTCCTTTTCTCACCATGGGTGCTGTTACAGTTAATTAAGCTCTGCGCTCCAAAATAAAGACAGAAGTGGTGGTTACATTGCCATCAGTGGAATGCCACCAACTCTGTCCCTATGTAAGTTAGAGAAACTCCATAATGATTTTTATTTTTGTTTGCTTTTAGCAGAATTCAGTTCATATGCCCATGAAGCATTTCAGTTTAGAAACTAGAAGATAGGTTTGAACCACCCTGACTGTCTCTCTAAGTCAAGGGTTTTCAACTTTGGCACTATTTGCATTTTGGACTGGATGACTCTTTGATGAGGGGGAGGGAAGGGGAGGGGTCCCATGCATTGCAGGATGCTTGGCAGCACCCCGCCTCTACCCACTAAATGCCAGTAACACCCGTCCTCCAAAGTTGCCAAGTTGTGACAACCAAAAATATCTCTAGATATTACCATATGTCCTCTGCGGTGGAATGGGTGGGGGATGAAGGGGGGGAAAAACTGTCCGAGTTGAGAATCACTACTCAAATTGAGAAAATATTGGCATGGATTGTGTTCAATTTACAGCATACATTTTATTGTTTCATTCTTTCCTTTGAAAGTCGCACAATGTCTCTGCCTTACTTACATACATGTATAATAGAAATAAAGTTTTTAATCGAACTTTTCTAAAGAGTTATCCAAAGTGATTCCCAATGAGTTTAACGAACTAAAGGGGACACGGAGAAGAGAATGTTTTTATTCTGTATAGCATACTAAACAATGCCAATGTATCCTCAGTGCATGCCTTTAAAATGCCAAAAACAAATTGAGAAAAAATAAAAACCTGTGCCATTATGCCGTCATACTCACATTCTGTTAATTTGCTTTGAAAAGTAAAACATTTTTGGAAACCTTAGTTTAGCAATAGCAAAATATATTGGAAACCTAAATTTAATAGCAATTTGGCTATCATGAAAACTAGCTTATTTTAAAGATTCCCTCTAAAATGTTTATTCTAGGGTCTAAGTTACTTCTTTAGTGATGAAGGTTGGTACTATCTTCCAGGCAGCCTGAACACAACTTCACATTTACAGCTGGGAACACTGAAACACTTTGTGATAAAGCAGTTTGACCAAATAAGTACAGTGGCTGTATCAGGAAAGATCTCCCGAGCCCTGATCCAATGACTCTTTCTAGCTAACATCTGCTTCAGATATCTGGGAGTGGCAACAAAGGCCTAGGCTTTTTAAAGAGGGGTGGGGTCCATGCCAGAAGGGAAATGGTATAGAGCTTTGTCATTTTGCAGTTTGGCTCAGGCTCACACTGTCCCATTCTCAGAAAACAGTTTTATTTATATCTGAGAGTTCACTGTTGATGCCCTTGTGTGTCTAGCACAGTGATTGGGACATAGTCAGCATTCAATAAATATTTGACAGATAACTACTGTGCCGCCAGTGCAGATCCTAAAAGATGGAGGAAACAGAAGAGGAGGAGGAGGAGGAGGATCTTTCAAATGCCAAAAGACAGCCCACAGGGGGGATGTTCTGACTTCCTCTCAGCCTAACAGTCAATACAAGTTCAGTTGCCTGAAGCTTCTCTTGTTTTGTCGAAGAGTTTAAGGATTCAAACAAAACTTGCAAGGGTATCTCAACATAAGCCAGCACTGGGACCTAGAAAATTTAACATCAGCTGCCATGTGTTTAACTACTATCTTAAACTGTCCTCAAAGCATAAAAGTTAATATAGGCTGATGCAATTAGATCTGGCTTTGAATCCCAGCTCCACTGGATGAATTTGGGCCTGTTATGTCAGGATCTCAGTGTTCTCATTTACAAAATAAGAATAAAAACACCTGCCTCATTGAGATGCCATTGGCATTGCAATAGATAATCTATAGCACATAGAAGCACATCTATAACATATACATATTACTTAGTTACTGTAATTATAATAACTATTATTATCTGAGGTTAGGAGGGAGGGCATACAGAGAAAGATAAGCACCTTGAAGCCCCATCAGGCCAACCAGACTAAAATAAACTCAGCTCAAAGGGCACAGCTGGATTCAGTAGGTCAATGATGGACACTGAAACTGGATTAATGTATAGAGTATATGGCTTAAGTAGTGGAAGCTTTTACCATCATTAGGGAGAAAGCAAATGTTAGGACTTGCCTATATATGGGCTGTGGGAAGAGGAGACAGTAAAACAAAACCAAGAAGGAACAGAGGAGGAACCAGGGAAGCCAGCACCACAGAGGAGAGAGTTTCCAGTGGAAGGAAGTGGTCAAGGGGATCCACGGCTCTGCAGGGGTCTTGGCAATTAGGATGTCTCTGATTAGCTGGAAAGGAGATATTTTAGCAGAAGTCAGTGGCAAAGGGTTGAATGATAGTTGGAGGTGGGGAAGTAGAAACTGACGACCGCTTGAGGAAACCGAGTGCCTTAAATAGGCAATAAAATTGAAAGTACATAAGCCCTTTAGGATAAGAAAGACCTGAGTAATAGAACTGGAGAGAGGAGACCAATGAAAAGGCAGGTAAGAGAAGATGCTATTGAAGGGAGCAGCAGTGGAGGAGCAAGTGTGAGTTCTAAGACTCAAAGCATGGAAGGAGAAGATGAATTTTAAAAATTAAAGTGCTGAAGAATTTGCTAAGGCGGGCTGGAAGGAAACTGATGCTCACATGGAACATCTCCAAATTCAGAGTAAAGTCATGCTGGGGTTGTTTAGAAAGGGTGAGAGGCTATGGCTAGAAACTAGTAGGGTAAATGCTGTAGGGAACATAGTAGAAAATCAAGAGAGCTGATCCAAGGATTGCTGACTTTAGTGAGTCCTCAGCCTAAGCCACTGAAGATTAACTTTAGATACTTTGCTTCAGACTTTGCACAATTGAGTGTAAACATAGTGGGTAGCCACAGGCCACTCTTTAGAAAAGAGGCAGAACAGTCAGCTCGCCCACTGTGTCTTGCAGCCTATACTCTGTCTATTTGGATGCTTATAGCATGACCCTTGGCCGTACTGGGCTCTTATAGACCCAAGCCCTGCTCACGCCCTGGTACTAAGTCTCAAGTATTTATGTGATTCCTGGAATGTTCTCTGTGAACTCAGTCTGCATCATTCTTGATCCACAGCTGAAATGTGGCTCCGGTCCTGGCCTGGTTCCTAATAGGTCTGGCTGTGTTTTCATAACGCTGAGTTATTCTTTGAGCATTAGCTGCGTTTAACTGGCACCCATCAGTAGCACCTACCTGGGCACTGGAGTTAACCTTTTAGGTGCTAAATAAATCTTCTAGCTTCCAGTGGATTTGCTCCACATTTTTATATTATTTTATCTAACAGTAGCAGACATTGGAGCAGGAGGACAAAAATCAGGTGGTAAGAGTTCGGCATGAGGATGGGCAAAGTAAAAACTGAGAAACGTATGTGGAGTGGTTGGTTTCTGGGTTGCTACCATAAAATACTTGAAATAAGGGAAGCCAGAATATGGGTTATGGTCTAAAAGGAGAGAGAATGTCAGGATTAGTACAATGTTTAGTAAGATTTGGGAAATGTACCAGAAATAGCATAGGACTTGGAGTTTGGCAAACATGGGTTGAAATTCCAGTTGTATGACCATGGATAATATACTTTGCCTCTGTGAACCTCAGATTTTCTGTACAAGTAAATTTGGGTACTGAGTTAACCAAAGCTTATTAGTTTTCCTTTCCAGAAAATGAGCTTAATAAAGCCTGCCTTGTATGGTTGCTGTGAAAATGAAATGAGAATGGATGCAAAACATCCAACCTACGCCTCACAGAGTGGGTGCTCAAAAATTAGTAAGTATTAATATTGCTACAAAAAAGCACGAACGATCAGAGGAGGGGATTCTGAAGGTCTTTGATCTTGGCCAAAGTCAGTTTTGACTTCGTTATACGTAACGTCAATTTGGACTAATTAAATGTGAGGAAGAAGCCAGTAAATGCATAGTAAACCAACTGCATGCAGTTCTCTGGATTGCCAAAGAAAGTATAGTCTCAGCCAAATCACATGTTTTTGTGGAGCAGGAAGGAGTGGGATTCTGCAGTTGTACCAGACATTGACTCACTAGCCTTGAAACGAAAGCCCAAGCCCGGTTTAAACTTGCCCTGTCTGCCCGCTCAGGTCAGCTTGCTTTCCCATTTCCCTGTTTCCCCTGCTGCTTCTACCCCTGGGGCCATTCATGGTTAACTCCCCTCGTTTCCCCTTCCAGCCACTGCACGATGTGGATTCTCTCCAAGTCTTTCACATCCTCTCATTTGGAATCATTGAAGTCACTGCCCAAGTTCATGTCTTCTGCCCTAGGTCTGGGGCTTCTTTCTGTAGCCTTTCTGGTGGTCTCCTTTCTGCACACTTTCTCCTCTAACATCCTTAAACATTGTTGCTACTTGATAGTTCTCTCTGCAAAAACTTTATGTATCATAACACATAGCATGAAGTCTAAAGCTGTAGCCTAACATGAAGACTCGAAATTGGATACCTACTTACTGCTTCATCTTGGTTTAACAGCACCTTCCGAAGTTTTGAATCAAGGGTCTCTAAATTCCCCATAGGTGTTCCTACCTTCCTGCCTTTGCTTACAGGGTACCCGGGCATTGTTTTTATCCCCAGCTCTGTTTATCCTAAATGATGCTGATCTTATGAAGCTGTGCTGATTTTACTTTTCCTTCCTGAAATGCTCTCCCAGTACAGTATTTCAGCCCAAATGATTTCTTCCCTCCTTAAAGCCTTAGCATATGTCTTCTACAATAGAATGTCCCCATTTTCTTATTAATATTATAGAATATTAAATAAGTGTTACACAAAAGTGGGTTTTACATCCAAATAAATAGGAAGCTCCCAGCTAACAAAAGGTATGCAGATTGTATTGTGGCAGAGCCTCCCAGAGTCTTTGATATGTTACTATGCATGAAGAGTCTCCAAAAAAGGGAATAGTATGAGTGTTTCCCCAGCTTAATGGAACCATAGGACACTCCTCACAGAGCATCTCACAAGACTAGCGTTTCTTAGAATTTTCTGCACTGCTCATGCGACGCATCATATGCTACTTTACGTTTTACTCTTTGCATTTAATTTCAGCTTCTCTACTTCTAGCATATAGGAAACTATGGGACAAGAATAAAAATCTTAGCCATATGCCCAGGAGATGGCGTATAGATTCACTGATTATTTTTAAAAACATAGTCGACATATCAGCTTATCCTTTATTTAGGGCCACCACAGCTGATTGTGCAGACTGAGAACATAACAATTGTAGAGGCAACAGTCACCTTTACTACAAGTGAATGGCACTTCTCCAAAGAGTGCACCATCTAGACAAATATACCCAGTGCTCTGATCTTGCAACTGCGGTGGCCAGTAGTGCTGTCTCTGTGTTTTCCTCACATCCACCAGGACGTAGAACACAACAAATCCTCACTTACTCTCACATATTCTACTGACACAAAATCATTGCTTGGTACACCGAAGTTCTTATGGGAGAAAGAGCAAAGGGAATTTATATCATACACCAGTGAACATTTTAAAAATTAGTCATTAGATATTTCCATTACTCTGAGAACTCTTCAATTTTGCCACTGGTGGGCATTTTTTTTCCCCTGTCCTAGATACATAGAATTTTCTCGTTTAAATTTTGATTTCTTTGAACCACTGTAATAATGCATAGACAAAGGAAGTAAACATCTGCAAGCCACCATGGAAAGTCTTTATTACATTAAGAAGGAAAAGCTAATGTTTGAAGATTTTCAGGGATAAAGTAGAAGTGCTAGCAATACAAACGAACATGGGAAACTATTTATGTTGGTAATTTATAACTATCTATACATATCAGTTGGCTCAAATGACAGTGTGGTAATGTCTATACCAGGTATTACAAGCAATTTCTGCACTGAACTGATAAAGTGTGGTGTTCTACCTGTTTGAATTTATTAGCTCATAAATTGCTAATAGTGGTGTATGTGTATCCTAAGCACTTCCAGCAAGAAAACTGGGGGTTGGGCTGGGAGAACCCTGTTAAGGGGCAGAATTGAGAGCTGTCCTCACCACTGAAACATGGGCAGAGAACTTTAAGGTTAATTCAGGCAGATGCGGTTTTTACCTGAGGTCAACTAGGAGTGAGAGTCAATATGTGTCAGGAGCAGCTAATTTCTCAGCCAATGAGTCCAGAAAATAGTCCTCTCATACCTCTTGCTTCTCATGCAGGCACTGTTATAGACTAATGATGTGCTGTTATAGGCTTATGACATGCTGAGAGGGTGACGCTTCAGGCTAAAGAAAGCTCAAAGACAGAAGCCTAGCAAAAGTAGAAACACCCTTCAGCTCTGAACCACTGGAGACCCAATGGGGTCCTTGGACCATTTTGTGAAGCAGTGTTCAGTCAAACCCTGGAGCTTTGCCCAGAAGGGGAGGGCTTTAAGCTGTATGCACTCTATCCACTATGTTACAAGTTCAGCACTTGTTCCTCTGGCAAAGTCACTTTATTGCAAGATAGAAAAGGCTGGCAAAATAGACCATCTTGTACTGCTTAAGGCCTGAGCTGGTAATTAGTGCAAATCTGCAAAAAATATTTTACTAAGTCTTTTAGTTACTTATGGGCTAATTCCAGCTAAAGGAAACTTCTCTTGCTTCTTTTAACTGTGTTCATATAACAATGAACCGTGCATGGCAGGCAAGGAAGGCATTGCAAGCTTGTTTAAAGAAGGATGCTGTCATTCAGAAGAGGAACGTGAGCGATGAAGTTTTCTCAACCCCTTCCACAGTGAGATCACATAGCTGCAGTGCAGTTTTGGGCCCACCCACATACAAGAATGTTAGAAATCTCCTCAGTCTAGGCCGGGCACGGTGGCTCAAGCCTGTAATCCCAGCACTTTGGGAGGCCGAGGTGGGTGGATCACGAGGTCAAGAGATCGAGACCATCCTGGTCAACATGGTGAAACCCCG
>NW_016107463.1:2292645-2332391 GCF_001604975.1 Cebus imitator | reverse complement strand
TGAGGCAGGAGAATTGCCTGAACCCAGGAGGCGGAGGATGCGGTGAGACGAGATCGCGCCATTGCACTCCAGCCTGGGTAACAAGAGCGAAACTCCGTCTCAAAAAAAAAAAAAAAAAAGAAATCTCCTCAGTCTAGGAAAGCAGGGCTCTTCATAATAGAATGCAGTTTGCTGGCCTCTCTGGAATCCAGTAATTCCTTCAAAGGATGTAGTCTTCACTTTGGTTCTTGGGTTCTATTCCCTGCTCCTCAGATCTGTATTTTTCTCTCCAGCTCTGTGGGTCTCTGAAGGGCTCTTGTTTGGCCTGAATTGCCTATAAGGCAACCAAAGTGGTAATGTCGTTAACTACAAATGGCAGAAAAAAATTTTCTCATTACATAAGTAATGCTAGCTCATTCTAGAACATCTGGAAGCTATAAAAGACTATTTTAAAGGATGCCTATACTCATGCTCTTTTGCAAGCACCACCCTCTAGCTGGAAGCCAACTGACGCAGTTCATTACAGCATCTCCAGGTAGAATAACACTGTGCGTAGGAAGGAGAAAAGTTGTGTGTGACCTCAGCTGTCACCATTGCCTGCACCACCCTGGCAAACCAGGAGGTCCTAAGTCTGTCTAGATGATCAGTTCGTTAATACTACGACTGGCATTGAGAAAGCCCACACACTAAGGCTGTGCTAAGAAATATCACAGAGTCTATCAGAGCTGGTACTGGCACCCACTGCCGGGAAACCTAAGGACAAGTCCCATTGCTGGATTCCTTGCAGACGTTCCCTAGCACCAGCCTGGAGTGTGGCAGCCCCACTGGGTGAGTAGACCCAGAGGAACAATTGTATTCACAGTAGTCTGGCTCTCAGGGAATCGTATTACTAAGGGAAGCGGGAATACGCTACATCAAGGGAACACCCCATACAACACAAGAATCTTTGAGTCCCAGATCTTTCTGCTGGTAGGAAGTTTCTTCCAGCAGAGGCACAGTTGCAATTCTGAGCCCAGCAGTGAAAGTCTGTAGCTCTATCACAATAGTAAGGCAGCCCTGGTGCTCAAAAAGGGTCTTGTAGAAGGGGACTTCTTTTCTTCCCTGTCCACCACTGCAGACAAAGCTGGGGCTTTTCCCATGGGAACTCAACAGGGGTGCAGCTATATACTGCCTTTCTGGAACACTTCAGGGTGAATACATCCCCACAATAGAGCACCCTTCCAGGTTCAGGCTTGCATGAGAGGTAGAGTTACAATTTCGCTTTACTTAGAATATCAATATTCCTGCAGATGAAAAAGAGGTACTTTTATGATCTGAATAAGGAGAACACTGGATCAGGAGTGTGTCTAGGAGGTAGATAGCTTTCCTGCTGACCTGGCAGGGGAGCTGAGGTGGCTCCTACCTTTCCTCCTGATAAGACCTCAGTATGTTTCACTGAGAGCTCCCCCAACCACCTCTATCAAGGCTAGGACCACTGTTCACCATTGGGCATTGCATTTACCCAACTGCTTTAGCCATAGTTGGTTTTTACCCATCGAGACTCCCCCTAATTGGCCTGAAGCCTGAATTATTCAACCCAGTAAATAAAATACAGGGGGAAAAAATTAAATGTACCTGCCATGGGGCAATGAGATAAGCTTCAAGAGACCTCTGCCATTCCAACCCCATAAGAGACAGTGAAGTTGCTCATATACCAAGTACATTGCTACTGTAACCAGCACCTGAGAAAGCCATCATAAAAAGACTCTCTATAACTAAGGAACTCATATAGAGTCTTGACCCCTGAAAGCACCAAGAGCCAAGTGAGGCCATCATAAACATAAACATTAAAGGCACATCATTAAAAGGATGGGGAGAATAATTTTTTTAAAATAATAACATGGTCAAATCAAAAATAAATTCAAGAATAATTAGAAGAAATACTCTACCCCAATGAGAAGGAACCAGAAAAATAATTTGGTAATATGACAAAACAGGGTGCTATAACACTCCCAAAGGATCACACTAGCCCTCTGGCAATGGATCCAAATCATGATGAAATCTTTGAAATACCAGATAAATAATTCAAAAGGTTGAATTATTAATAATAATTCAAAAGGTTGATTAAGCTACCCAAGGAGATACCAGAGAAAGGTGAAAACCAACATAAAGAAATTGAAAAACCAATTAGGATATGAATGAAAATTTTTTTTTCAAAAGATAGGTATCTTTAAGAAAAACCAGTCAGCACTCTGAAAATGAAAGACACACTTAGGGAATTACAAAATGCAGTGGAAAGCTTAACAATAGACTAGAACAAGCAGAAGAAAATTTTGGAGCTTGAAGACAAGGCTTTCAAATTAACCCAATCAGACTAAAATAAAGAAAAAAGAATCAAAAGAAATGAACAAAGTCTCCAAGAAATATGGGATTATGTAAAGTGGCCAAGCCTAAGAATAATTGGTGTTCCTTAAGGAGAAGAGGAAGCAAAAAGTTTGGAAAATTTGTTTGAGGGAATATTTCAGGAAAATTCTCCTGGCCTTGCTAGAGATTTAGATATCCAAATGCAAGAAGCTCAAAGAATCTCCAGGATATTCACTGCAAAAATATCATCATCAAGGCATATAATCATCAGGCTACCCAAAGTCAGCATGAAGGAAACAATTCTAAGAAAAGTGAGACAAAAGCATCAGATAATCTAAAAAGGATAACTATCAGACTAACAGTTGAGTTCTCAGCAGAAACTTACAAGCCAGAAGGAACTGGACTCCTATCTTTAACCTCCTTAAATGGAATAACTGTCAGCTAAGAATTTTGTATCTAGCAAAACTAAATTTCATAAATGAAGGAGAAATAAAGTCATTTAAAGACAAACAAATGCTGAGGGAATTTGTCACTACTAGACCAACCCTGGAAGAAATGCTAAAAGGAATTCTAAATCTTGAAACAAAAGCTCAATATGCACCAAAATAGAAACTCTTAAAAGCATAAAACTCACAGAGTCTATGAAACAATAACATAATGAGAAAAATTAAGTACCTAGGTAACAACATGATGAGTGGAACAATACCTCATATTTAATATTAAAGTTGAACTTAAATGGCCTAAATGCTCCACTTAAAAGATACAGATTGGCAGAATGGATAGAAATTATAAGCCAAGTATCTGCTGTCTTCAAGAGACTTACCTAACATGTAAAAATTCGTATAAACTCAAGGTAAAGGAGGGAGAAAAAGATATTCCATGCAAATGGACACCAAAAGTGAGCAGGAGTATCTATTCTTATATCAGACAAAACAGACTTTCAAGTAGCAACAGCGGGAAAAAAAGGACATAAAAGAATCAATAGAAGAAGAAGATATTACAATCCTAACTTTATATGCACCAACATGGAGCTCCAAGATTTATTAAACAGTTAATATCAGACCTAAGAAATGAGACAGAGAGCAACACAATAATAGTGAGATACTTCAATACTCCACTGACAGCACTAGACAGATCATCTTATTAAACAGTTAATATCAGACCTAAGAAATGAGACAGAGAGCAACACAATAATAGTGAGATACTTCAATACTCCACTGACAGCACTAGACAGATCATCAAGACAGAAACTCAACAAAGAAACAATGGACTTAAACTACAATCTAGAGCAAATGGACCTAACAGATATTTACAGAAGATTCTACCCAAGAACTGCAAAATATACATTCTTCTCATCAGCTCATGGAACATTCTCCAAGACAGACCATATGGTAGGCTACAAAATAAATCTCAATAAATTTTTAAAAATCAAAGTCATGTCAACTATCTTCTCAGACCACAGTGGAATAAAACTAGAAATCAACTTTAAAAGGATCCTCAAAATTATACCAATACATGGAAATTAAGCAATCTGCTCCCCAATGATTTTTAGGTTAACAAATCAAGATGGAAATTTTAAAATTCTTAGAAATGAATGATAACCTCTGTGATATAGCAAAAGCACTGCTAAGAGGAAAGCTTATAGTGCTAAATGCCTACATCAAAAAGTCTGAAAGGTCACAAATTGGCAACCTTATGTCACATTCCAAGGAACTAGAAAAACAAGAACAAATCAAAGCTAGCATAAGAAACAGGCAAACAAAGATCAGAGCAGAATTAAATGAAATTGAAACAAACAAAATAATACAAAAGATCAATGAACCAAAATACTGGTTCTTTAAAAAGATACATTGATAGAACATTAGCTAGATTAACCAAGAAAAGAAGAGAGAACATTCAAATAAGCTCAATTAGAAATGAAGAAATGAAACTGGAAACATTATAACCAACACCCCAGAAATACAAAAGATCATTTGAGACTGCTATGAACACCTCTGTGCGCACAAACTAGAAAAGTTAGAGGAAATGAATAAATTCCTGGAAACATACAGCCCTCCTAGATTAAATCAGGAGAAAAAAAAACCCTGAACAGACAAATAAAAATACCATGAAAAAATCTTTGTGAGGCCGGATGGTGTGCTATACCTTCAGTATTTCCATGAGTTCTGGTCCAAATTCAAGAAATTAATCAACTGAAGAGCTAAGAGTCAAACAGGAGTTTGACTCCTAGTCCATCAAGTTAACTGGAGTGTTATATTTCTAGTCCTTCTATCCAGGAGCACATTATATTTCTCCACTAATGTAAGTCTTCTATTAGATGTCTCAATGTTGTTTTTTTCCTCCTCCTCCTCTTCCTCCTCCCCCTCCTCCCCACTCCCCCTCTCCCTTTGAGGCAGTATCTTGTTCTGTTGCCCAGGCTGGAGTGCAGTGGCAGTCATGGCTCACTGCAGCCTCAACCTCCCACGCTCAGGTGATTCTCCCACCTCAGCCTCCTGAGTAGCTGGGATCACAGGCCCACACCACCACATCTGGCTAATTTTTGTTTGTTTGTTTTGGTAGAGATGGAGTCTCACTATGTTGCCCAGGCTGGTCTCAAACTCTTGGGGTCCAAAGATCCTCCTGCCTCGGCCTCCCAGAGTGCTGCAATTACGGGTGTGAGCCACCAACATGGCCAAGTTTTATCTTTTCCTATAGACTTTACATATTTTAATAGAAATTTTTCATTTCTTTCCAAGCAGCTTTTAATGCTACTTTGAACTACTCTTTGTCCTTTGCACTAAGATCATTCTTACAAATAGATCTTATGTTACCTTAAATAATTTATTTCTTCTGATTGTGCTTGATTATGGACCTCGAGCGTAGGAGGAAAATGAAGAATTAAGTCCTAGAAAAGGTTGCAGAGAAACTATAGAAAATGAGTATACAGTGTCTGAAATGAAAGCTCAGAAGGTCCCTTTAGGTGGGAGACACAAAGCTCAGGTAGATCAAGTTTCTTATCATAACTTTGCTAATCACTTTTGGATATGAGATGCAAAGAGGATGTTGGTAGCCACTATATCAGTGGTTTCTAAACTTTGCTGCGCATTAGAATGATCTTAGAGCTTATAAACCTCCCCATGCCCTGCTCATGTTGCACCCTTACCAATTAAGTCAGCTGGCTGGGGATGGGGACCAGACATCAGTAGTTTTTAGAGATTCCCAGGTGATTCCAATGTGTGGCACAGATGAGAACCAGCATACTAAATAATGCATTACTTAATATAGCAATTATAAGCTCCTGGTTTAACTATTTAATAAACCCAACATTGAATTTGCCAACATTGAGTTTCTTTGCTTAAAGTGAGGTACATGTGTAAAGTATGTGATACTACTAATAATTATTCTTTCTGTGTGTAGAAAAATGGAGACTTGGGGGGCCCCCACTCCAAACTTACTAGATCAGAATCTGCGCAAAATAACCTCCCCAGTTGATTCTCTCACACATTAAGATTTGAGATGCACTTGTCTGTCTCACCCTCCAGGCTGTGACTTCCAGAAAGCTTGGACTACACCAGACCATCCTTGTTTCCCAGTGGGACCTTACAGGGCCTTGCAGATGGGAGAGCTTAAGAATTGTTTTCCGAATTGAATCATTAATGAGTGTGCTGCTGGCTCAGTGTCAAAGGATGGGATGCTAAGGGCATTGTTAGTACCAAAGAGAGCATAAACATTTCTTAGATTGCTTCGGTGACAGACACCTTTGAGAATCTCATGAAAGCTAAGGACCATTTTTCTGTCTTTACAAAATTCTTCATACAGGCGGTTCACAGAGTCTCCAGATGCCCATAACATGGACTCCCTATATCCATGGCAGATAAATATTTGAGTCTAAAGTAGTCACTGAAATCTTGAGGCATGTATGCATCTTTCTATCATCTTCAGAATGGACAGCAGGTGGAGCAGGATATTTAAAAAATACTGATGACAATTTAATTAAAAAGGCTAAACTGAAAATAGTTTTACAAGGGCATGGAAAAGGTATTTATTTAGGCTTTTACACAAGTCTCAAAGAAGTGTTTTGACTAGCACTTTGGTTTTCTTTTTTCTTTGTACTGTGAATTTCTTTAGTAACTTCCTTTTAACTTTAAATAAATCTGTCATCTAGAATGACCGTGAACTTTAATAGAAGAAGAAAATCATGACTATTACCACAAATACCCAGACCCAGTCTAAAATAGATCAGGCAGTCTGTAAAGAAGTGGAAACATTTGCTTGCATGGTCTCCACACCCAGGCAATTAGTTCAGTTATTGAGGCATAAAGCGGAGGGAGGAGAAAACATGTCAAATGCTACTGTAACATATGTGCCTGGGAGTGGGTTGGCAAAAGCTCATAAATTGGACTTGGCCCACAAACAAAATTTAGTTGAGATTGGCAATAAAAACATTTTCTAGAGTTTTGCTGTCTTTGCTGATTTGAATCATAATCTAACACATAGTATTTGGGCAATAGTAATCTTATTATTTACATCTCATTTTATTCCATACAACATGTAAATTGTATTTTATGGATTTGTATGCCAAAAAAGGAAATAAAATTTTGAATAAAAGAATGAATAAAATAGGTCAAATGAAAAATAAGTGGAAAATGATGAGATAAAAGAGAAGGCAAAAACTGCATGTTGTAGATTCTATATATCTGAGATATGAGAGCCATTAATTGCTAAGACATGAAGGCTACAATCTTGGCTGTAAGATTTCTTATATCAAAATAATGATTGCATTCCTAACTTCCTAAGAGAAAAACAAGTCTATTATTCCTGAAACAGATTAAAGAGAAAGTGCTTCATGTATGATCATAAAGAGGACCTTTATTGAAGCTGAAGCTGACTTCAATGATTTGACAATAAATTTCAAGGAAGAACAGACAGAGCACGTTTATCTTACCCACTGCAAAAGGCTATCTGAGCTGCCATGAGACTGTCTCTCTTGACCCTGACTCTTGTAGGGACAGGGTCTAGGTACACTTCAATAAAGAGAGGTCTATGTCCATCCCAAGAAGCCAGCCCACAGCTGAGACCTTGGTTATTAGAACTGCAACTTGGTATTATTTCTAACATATTTTCCTGAAAACCAATAAAATATAGTAAAGATTAGTAATAGAATAACTATCAGCTCTCTGCCTATTCCTTGGGTAGAACCTCAGTCTAAGAAACTCAGACTGGCAATTTTTCAAGGCTGAAAATGTGGAATAAGCTAATAGGACTATAATTTATGGAAAAGCAAAAAGGTTACTTTAAAAAAAAATGTTCAATCAGTGAAGCCTCACTCACAGTGCTAACAGGATAAAATATGGGTGAGAGTTTGGGCCCACCATCTTGATCAGAGTGACCCCACTCTGCTGGTGGGGAATCTCCACCAGGTGCCACATTGAATTAGAGGTGAGATATTGGTTCAAGGGGTTTTTTTCTGTTTGTTTGTTTTTTGTTTGTTTGTTTTGAGACAGAGTCTTGCTCTGTCCCCCAGGCTGGAGTGCAGTGGCGTGATTTTGGCTCACTGCAACCTCTACCTCCCAGGTTCAAGTGATTCTCCTGCCTCAGGCTCCTGAGTAGCAGGGATTACAGGCGTGCGCCACCACTTGCAGTGTTTTTAGTAGAAACAGGATCTCACTGTGTTGGCCAGGCTGGTCTTGAACTCCTGATCTCAGGTGACCTGCCAACTTTGGCCTTCCGAAGTGCTGGGTTTACAGGCATGAGCCACCGTGCCCAGCCATTGGTTTGAGTTTTTACATTAACAGTGTTAATTAGCATGTCAGTTTCGTTATCTTTTGCAACTTTTACATACCGTTTATACTATTAATTTTTTGTTGAAGTTGGTTTTAAAATTTTATTCATCCTAAGCAAAAAATATTTATAATTTTTGTGTAAGATATAGTTTCCTAACACACATTATACATACACACACACACACACACATATATATATATATATATATATATATATATTTTTTTTTTTTTTTTTTTGAGATGGAGTCTCACTCTGTTGCCAGGCTGGAGCGCAGTGACACAATCTCGGCTTACTGCAACCTCTGCCTCCCAGGTTCAAGTGATTCTCTTGCCTAAGTCTCCTGCATAGCTGGGACTATGGGTGCGTGCCACCATGCCCAGCTAATTTTTGTGTTTTTAGTAGAGACAGGGTTTCACTATGTTGGCCAGGATGGTCTCAATGTCTTAACCTTGTGATCCACCTGCCTCAGGCTTCCAAAGTTCTGGGGTTACAGGCGTGAGCCACCGTAAAATGTTTTTAAATAACTCCATGAACCATCTAAAGTTGTTTCTAACATCACATGCAATGGAAATCACAACTTACAAAATATGCCAACACTTTAGAGGGAGCTTGGCAGTGGCTTAAAACCACAGACATTGGAAACAGACTGCCAGGGTTCTAATGCCAGCCCTGTTCCTTATTAGCTGTGAGACACTGAGCAAGTCACTTAATCTTTCTGTGCCTCAGTATCCTCATCTGCAAAATGGGAGTAATATTACTAGTATTTGCCACAGAATTATTGGGAAAACTAAATGAATTAATATATGTAAAGGAGTTCTATCAGGGCTTGATACTTAGTAAGATACTTAGTGCCATTATCATTAAAACACAGTAAATAAGATAGTCTTTGTTCTAGAGAAGTTCAGGCTGTTGATTCTGTAGAACTGGGGAAAGTCAGCTTTTTTTGGATAACCCCATGAACTAATCCATTCCTGTTTCACTGAATTCATACCTGAGATGCCTAGTGATAAGAGTTACCTTTAATATCAAATTTGATGGGCAAATTCCTGTCTTCACACATGGCTCTATTACACCTAAATTTAATTAGATAATAACATATTTATAAGAAGATTAAAAATTTAATTTTCCCCTGCTATTTGTTATTGACTGATAAATTGGCAGATGTAAAGAAAATGGAGAAGGAAAGAGGAAAGAATAAGGATGGAAAAAAAGGACAAAGGTGGGAGCCAAAGGCCAGGCCTAAGATCTTCAGGAAAATTGAACCCGTAAGCTTCAAAAAGTTTTCACAGGGTTAAAATAACATGCGAAAGTGGCTACTTCTGGGTAGTAGGATGAATTTTATTTTCTTCTCTCTGCTTTTCTGTGTTTACTAAATTTGCTACAATAAGCACACTTTGTTTTGATAATGAGAAAAAAGTGGAAAGTGTTTTTTAAATTAATAAAATGTATCATTGGAAAAATTCCTTTTCTTTCTTTCTCTCCCTTTCTTTCTTTCTTTCTTTCTTTCTTTCTTTCTTTCTTTCTTTCTTTCTTTCTTTCCTTTTCTTTCTTCCTTCCTTCCTTCCTTCTTTCCTTCCTTCTTTCTTTCTTTCTTTCTTTTTTTTTTCTCTCTCTCTTTCTTTCTTTTTTTTTCAAAGTCTTGCTCTGTCACCCAGGCTGGAGTGCAATGGCGTGATCTGGGCTCACTGCAACCTCTGCCTCCCAGGTTCAAGTGATTCTCCTGCCTCAGCCTCCTGAGTAGCTGGGATTACAGGCATCTGCCACCACACCCAGCTAATTTATGTATTTTTAGTAAAGACTTGTTGACCAGGCTGGTCTCAAACTCCTAACCTCAGGTGATGCACCGGCCAGGAAAATTCCAAATACAATGTTCAGGAAGAAAGGAATTCAAATGAGTAATAATTGAATACATAGCAGAAGAGAAAAACTGTGACAGGGTAAAATTTGATGCTTATTCATTAGTAAACGACTACCAAGAATTTCAGATGCGTGACTTAATAAAAGCATTTGCATCAAAACAACTTTCTCAGAGTTTTCTGCATTATAGATGTTATCATTGCTTGAAAAGTAAGAGATTCAGCCCATAAAGACAGTTAAAGAAGTGGGAGGCTGGGGGTAAAAACCATAAATCTTCAAAGGCCCACCTTCTATTCTGATGGTACACACGTGGGCTTTGACCAGCAGTGTTCCTTTGGGAGATTTTACTTGTAGAGTGCATCATGAGCCCAGAGCCAGTGAGTGCCTGCCCATGGGAATCTTAGTTGCCACAGTCCTGGACCTGACCATGAGGACTGGGCCTCTCCTACCTTTAAACTAAGTTGTCAGGTCCCAAAACGTGGTATGGTAGTACTTTTCTTGAACCTCCAAACCTGTATTGCCATAGAAACTATATTATGATGCTTTAATAGGATTCTAGGCTCCTTTGGGTTTTCAAGGATATTTTGCATCATTTTTCTCATTTAAATCTGGTATAGATTTACTAATTTTTGTTTTCTTGATTTCTCATTGCCAAAGGGAAGAGTATTGACATCTTTCTATCAGTTTTGAGGAGGTGTATTAAAATCTCCCACTGTGATTTAGAGTTTGCCAGTCTCTCCCAGTGGAACCAATTTTTTTCTTTGTAAGTGTCTTTCATGTCTCTGTTGTGAAGTACAGATAAGTACATATTTGTTAGAGTTTCTTGGATTATTCCTTTTATGACATATTACGTCTCTCTTTATTTCTTGTCTTATTCTGACATTTTACTTGGGAGGTACAAGCCCAGGGCAGTGCAGGTGAGGAAGAAAGGAAACGAGATGAGTGAAAAGGCAGTGAGTTATCACGCGGGCCACCGCTTCTCAACCAACTCAGAAAGCGTGGTATGTTGCTGAGCACAGGTCTCTTCTCCAGCATGAGGGACTTTCTCCACAAAGGTTGCAAGAAAAGAAGGAATGGAGAATTGATCTGCCTGGCTCCCCTTCTCTGTCTCACTTACCTTTGATTGAGTTTCATCCCATTTGAACCTAGTTCCTCCGCATTTTTTCAGCGTTGTGCCATCTGGCTCTTTGGAGGCTCCCCAGAAGCTGACTCTAATGCCCTGAAATGTGGTTGTTCATCTAAACCTAGAGTGGAGTGGGGTGGAGTGGGGTGGAATGAGGTGGAGTGGGGTGGAGTGGAGGCATGTGGGTGAGGCGCCAGTCAAGAGAGCAGCAGGAAGCAGGTGAGAGAATCTGGGAAGGTATGAAAGGTTTGTGTCTGGCACATCCTTAATAACATATGTTCTCACCTAATAATATTAATAATACCCTGGAGCCAATTCAATAAGACTGTCACCCCCATGGAAAGATTGACAAACTCAGAATCAGTTTAAGAAGTATGTGTTGAATGCACTCACCATGTCCAAGTGACCATGTCAGGGCTATGAGGGGAAAGTGACGTACAAGACGGGATCCTGGGCTTCATGAAAAACAGGGAGCCTCCAGAGGAAAGATTTTGGAGTAAACAGACCTGGATTTGAATTTCTGCTCTGCCACTTATGCTCTGTAAATTTGAAAAAAAAAATAATTAATTTTCTAAGCCTCCGTTTCCTGGGGATAATAAGAGTGTTTGCATTTTAGTATTGTCACAAGATTGAAATGAAATCACAATTTTAGAGTAACCGGTACATTTGATTAATGCTAAATGCTGTTTCTGTCTCACAAGCTCAAATCTAGGGCTCAAGACAGATAACTACAAAAAGAGCCATTACAGGCAAAGTATGAGAAAAAAAAAAAACCATGGGGCACCGAGAAGGGAAAGGATAGCTCCAGCAGAGGAAGGCCAGGGAAGGTGCCAGGTCTGTGGCAAAAGAGAAAGAAAAGTCCTTCCCCTTTCCTGGTGCATGGTCAAGCCCTGAGCGACTTTGACAAATTTGGTCTTTGGCACCTTCCTTCTTTGTGTACCCCTCTCCTGCCTCCATCCTTTGTTTCTTCTCCTGGCTGTAACCCTGCCTGCATTTCCTGACCTGGAGGAGCAGGCAGAGGGACCATGTTTTCCCAACCCAACTCCCTTGCCTTTGGAGGTGCTGTGATTCGTTAGAGCGCAAACTGATTATCCAAACCCAAATCAAGTTCCAGTGACTGCTGGATCTTTACCTTCCTAATAGCTTGTACCTCTGCCTAGTTGAAGCTTATTTCACAGAGACAAATCTCTAATCAGAATCATCCTCCATGAGAATAAACTCATTAAAATGGCTCCCACAAACTTTCCTGGTTTTTTAGGGTCTTTCTCTGCTTTTAGAGCCGTGGGCTCTCTGGAAGCTGTGAGAGTTTTCACAACAGCTTTCCTAGAGTAGCTCTGGACAGCTACGAGTAAAGGTTACCTTATAGATATTAGGTGTTTGCAACTGAGGGACTGTTCGTCAGAAATCACAGTCACTAGAATTTCCATACTGTTCCCTCTACATTTTTCCATCATAAAATCTCCTCTCTAGCCCCATTCCTTTCTCAGCATTTTCCTCTTTGTCTTACCACATGTGCTACATATTAAATATAGCATCCACATATCAAGTTTTTGGTTAAGGAGAGGCCTAGAGTATAGTAAAGGTTTTAATTTCCTGTTTGGTAGAACACATTCTTCATACAATGAACATGTGAAAACAAACTTCTTGTTTAATCAGATAAAAGGAGTGAGGCATATAAAGAATTGTGACACAATTTTCCTTCAGTTAGTCATTTCTCCTACTTTCCCGGCTCATCTGAATATTTCTCTACATGAGTCCAATATGGAATAGCTCCTCCCTTAATGTTCTTTTCACCTGATAGTTTAAGAAGTCTGTTAGTAAGGAGTGACAAGGCAAGCCACACACATCTTAGAGGGTACTTTGAGTTTAATTTAACAGGACCTTCCAGTAATGCTACAGCCAGTTTCTAAGGACCCTTCTTCCCTGTCTTTTGATGGTGGTGGCAGATTTAAGAATGAGCAGAGGCAGTGTGCTATTGTGGAAAAACACTGACCGGCGATGGGGCAATTGGCTGAACCACTTACTAGCTGTTTGCCATGGCCGAGTTACTTCATCTTGTGCAGCCTCCATTTTCTTGCATTTAAAAAGTAAGTGACAAACCCTACTTTGTGAAATCAACAATCAATGAGATTATTTGACTTATAAAACATTTGGATACCTGTGTGCCAGACACTGTGTTAAGCACTGGGGATATAGATTTGAACAACATAAAGTCTTGCCCTCAAGTAGTGCAGAATCTTATAGGTGATTCAAATCTCGTAGGTGAGTCAAATATGTAAATCTGCATAGTAAGTGTAATTATGAAAGTATATTCCACGGTCATTCTCAAGCTGTGAGATTTTATCAGCACACAGAGGGAGCTTTTTAAATTATACACAAAACCACACCTCGGATTGGGGTGCAAGACTCTCAATAATTATCACTTCTTTAAAACTACCACTACACATATTTAGCAATGGAAGTCATGTGGTTTGAGTCAGCTGTCTCCCATTTTCAGAGATGGAAACTCCCACATAACCCTTTCCTACCCCAACCCCTAGAACCTCTACTCCATATAATATCCTTGGGCAACATAAGTTACAACCTAAATTTCAGCTTCTACTTGCTTGCTAATGACTCTGTGAAATCTGTATCTTCAGTCCTGATTGTTCTGCTGAGCTCAAAAACAACTGTCTACTAGTGAACAGTTATCTTCTGCATGATCCACAGGTCCTCTCTTGTGATAAAAGCAGCACTCAGCTCAGGGCCTTCCTCCCTTCTGCTAGTAAAGCCATTCCTCCTGTATTCCCCATTGTAGTGGCAGAATACAGACAGGATTTACCCAATCTCTCTTGAAGTAATCTTAGATTCCTTCCATCCTCTGCACCATTTCAGTCAGCCACCAAATCCTAGAAGTGCTATTTCTGAAATTATATATATAATATGTATAATTTATATATATAATTTCTCTATATATACAAATGGATGCACATATATATTAGAGCATATATATAATATATATGTATATGTATACATATCTCCAACTCTCTATTCTGGACTATTACAATGACCTTGTCTACTTTGAAATATGCTGTCTAAACTCGTATATGTCATTTCCACAGGTAAATATCATCATGATGTCATTCCCAGCTAAACTTCTTCCCAGGGTTTCCTTTCCCTTTTCTTAACCCTAGCATCTCAAACTGGGCCTTACTCATCTTCTTGCTTGGTCAGTTCAGAGGTAGAGTGAAAAATTGGTATGTCCTAGGAAAGGAGGACATGTAAAATAAATAACAAATAATTCTTCCATATAAAGAATTATAGAAGAAACCATCCCACAGTGCAGTAATTTTCTGTCTGTTTTGGAAGGCACCGGAAGGGTCAAACACCATAAAAGATATTTAGTGACCACTTATTGAATACCTATGATATGTTAGGCACCAATCCAGTTGCTTAAGTTGCAATGATTAAAATATGTGGTTCCCGCACGTGAATTAATTATAATGAGTTTTTAGTTATTATATATGTGTAAAGTATTGCTAGAGCATGGAGCTCTGACAGCTTGAGTTGTAACTTGAAGGTTGAATAGGAACTTGATAAGCTGTGGTGGGCTACATGAGGAGATAAAGGATCCAGAAGTTACAGCAAGAGGAAGCATGATGTTTGGGAAATGGAAAATACTTCATTGCCACAAGGCTGTAGAGTGCTCAGTGGAGGATGATCAAAAGAACATGAGTGAAGGGGTGGGCTGAAGCATTCATCATTCATTTATTCACTTACTAACATGTTCATTAACAAATATTTATCAAGTATCCTTTCCGGAGTCTCTTATTAGTTCTATCAGCCCCATGGAGCTATGCCTGGGTCATGGCTTAAGCTGAGACCTTCAAAGTTGCCTATGAGTAGATAAAGATTCTAAGTGAAGTCATCACTTGTCTATTGCTTCCCCCTTCCTGGACCTCCACTTACAGTTCTTCTAACATACCTTTAAGCTCTTAAATATGCCTCTGCAGTATTCTAGCCACAGATGAGAAATATCATCCTTTAAATGAATTAGAAGGAAGGGAAAAATACATTTAAAGAGAAAAAGCCTTAGCAGTTACGCAGAAGCCTCTTTGCTACTATAAATACTTAGGACAGAAAGGCACATGGTTTAAGCCAACTCCCTGCCACACTCAATGTGTAGTTTTTGTGTTTTAAACTATCAATGTTTCAATGTTCAATCGTTACTCTTGTGCTGGCAGTCCTTTCTCTTGTGTCTGTGAGTTTCTCCCTATTAAATAAACCCTCTCTTTTGGAAGAATTCTTATGGCAATGACTATAATTACAAGCCAAAGCTGAGCTGTAAAATGCAGTGATATGACAGCTTTTGTGATAGAAAGGGTGGAGAAACAATGAAAGCTTATAATTTTCTTTGAGATGTCTTGAAGTCTGACAGCAGCCCCTCCCTTATGATGTAAATGTGCAGTGACCTAAAGTTTCAGGAGAGATGAAGCCAGAAAGACATGCCAAGTCACTGCCACAATGACCACCAGTAAACAAGCAAGGAAAGATTCAGTGTAATGCTGAATTCTCTGACTTCTTCAAAAGGAATGGTCTAGAATGGTATTCCCAACATTTCCGAATATGAGGGCTCTTTTTAATGCCAAAACTTTTCATTCCTTACTTGAGATGAGTTGTTCTTTTAATGTCCATCGTTTGAGGACATACATGATGATAATATGCAATTAATTTGTTAATACTTTGAAATAAATTATTTTGCTTCATTAATCATAACAGCATTTATAAATACCTGAAAAACAAAACATACATGTTTTAAAAATACTGTTCAGTCTACCAACAAAGCTTGGCCTCTTTTGCATTTGATAACAATGGCAGCAGTGCAGAAATTCTACACCTGCCCCACATAACAGTCTCAGGCCTGGGACAATGTGTTCCTTGTATTCATTTATTTGTTCACTTGTTTAGTTGTTTCTTTTCATAAAAAAAAAAAAAAGGATCAGGGGCCTACTATATTCTCAGCATCATGCTGGAGGTCATAGATACAAAATCAAGTGACACCTGGAACCTGCCCTCATAGAACTTAAGTCCAGTGGGGAAGACAGATATATAAATCTGTAAAAGTACAATGAGCACAAAAATGCATGGGAGGAAGTGGTTAGTTCTACTGGGTGAGAGTAATTAAAAAGCATTTATCTGGGAGGTATATATATTAGTCAGCTATTGTCACAATAATGTTGTACATAATGTTGTACGTAATCACTCAAAGACATAGTAACTCAAAACAGTCATCCTTAGGCTCATGTCCTTAAGTCAACAACCAATCTGCTGGGCTGTGCTTGGTTTCGGGATTTGGGCTTCAGGCTCTGGGCTCCAACTGTAAGCTGCAGATTGGGATCAGATCCACTCAACATGGCTCTCATCCTCCCTGGACCAGAATATGTGCTCGTTGTGGGTCACTACAGAGCAAGAGAGCCCAACTGTGCAAGAACAGTTCAGGTCTCTGCTCTTCCTACAGCCGTAAAAACTCCATTGTTCATGGCAAGTAACAAGGCCAAGCCCAAAGTCAGGGAACAGGTACATGTACTCCACCTACCTTTCAGCCATGCACGGGTGTGAATCTACTGGAGGGAAGTGAGGAATTAAAACCAAAAATTCAATTTACCACAAGAGACAACTCTTGATCTGAAAGATGATTACAAGTTTATCTGGTTTATCTAAACATCTGAAATGAGGATCAGGAGAAATAAATAAATATTAATACATAGTATTTGGCCTAACAGAAATGTTTTGAGGGAAAGTAGTTAGGACTGTTGTAAAAGGTGCATGCTCAGTGTCTGTCATGAAATACACCAGGGCCATTAGTATATAGAGAGGAGCACAGTCTATATGTGCCAGAGCTAAATAGATCTAGAGAAAATTTAATGAAAGACCTCATCCTGCTGACAGTAGGCCCATATGGATTATGCAGGAGCCATGTGAACCCAATGTCTCTAATGTGATGACAGTGACATTAAAAAAAAAAAATGTAGAACTCACATACGATGCTGACTTCAGCACCAATTTATTCCTCATGCTGCTGTCTTCAAAGTATTGAGGTTGTAGTTTGTATAAATTTTCTGTTGTCCCCATAAACATATCAGCACAAACTTAATGGTTTAAAAGCAATACAAATGTATTACTTTACAGTTCTGGAGGTGAGAGTCCTGAAATAAGTCTCATGGGCCAAAAACAAAGCTGTTTGCATGTCTGCATTTTTTTCTGGAAACTCTAGGAGATTGTTTCCTTGCCCTTTCCAGAGTCTAGAGTACAACTCTATTCCTTAGCTTGTGGTTCCTTCCTCCATCTTCAAAGGCAGCAGTGTAGCATCTTCAGATCTTTGAATCTGAACACTGCCTCCCTCTTCCACATTTAAAGGACCCTTATGATTATATTGGGCCCACCCAGATAATCCAGGATGATCTCATTTTAATAACAGCTGGTTAGCAACCTTAATTCCTCCTTGACATATTCACAAATTCTGGGTATTAGGATGTATGTATCTTTGAGAGGACATTATTCTGGTTTTGGTTCTGGTCATTTATTCTGGTTTTTCCCAGATATGGCTCTTGGGGGAAAAAATAACAATGCTTCATATTAGTATTATACCTTACTACAAGCCAAACATTTTCTTTGTTTTTTGTTTTGTTTTGTTTTGTTTGTTTTTAATGATCTCACTTTTGTAAGCAGAGAACAATTGTATGGTGGACAAATGGAGGCCTAGATATGTTAAATGACAATATAGTATGGCATAGTAGTTACTTGCTGCTTTTTCAATTGCCTGGGAGTATTCCTCATGTACCTCGATTGGTCTTTACCAAGTTCTATTGCAATTGCAGTAGCTTCCTCTTATCCAGAGATAGCTTTCATAACCCTCAGTGGATGCCTGAAACTAAGAATAGTACTAAACTCTACATACACTATGTTTTTTCCTATATGTACATACCTTTGATAAAGTATAAGTTATAAATTAGGCACAGTAAGAGATTGACAATAACTACCAATAGAACAAGTATACCACTATACTGTAATGAAAGTTATGTGTGGGCGCGATGGCTCACACCCCTAATCCTAGCACTTTGGGAGGCCGAGATGGGTGGATCACCGGAGGTCAGGAGTTCAAGACCAGCCTGGCCAACATGGCAAAACCCCGTCTCTACTAAAAAAAATGGAAAAATTAACCAGGTGTGGTGGCGGGCGCCTATAATCTCAGCTACTCGGGAAGCGGAAGCAGGAGAATCACTTGAACCTGGGAAGCGGAGGTTGCGGTGAACGGAGATCATGCTACTGCACTCCAGCCTGAGCAACAGAGTGAGACGTTCTCAAAAAAAGAAAAAAAAGTTATGTGAACACGCTCTCTTTCTCTTTCAAAATATCATATTGTACTATAATCACTTAATTTCAGACAGCAATTGAACGTGGATGACTGAAACCGCAGAAAGTGAAACCTTGGATGGCTGGGAGGAGTGGGGGTTACTAATATATTTGTTTCATATCTGTATCACCACTTCAAGGCAGAGAGTCATTTTATGCTCTATGCCTTAGTAAAAAATAAAAAAAAAAAAAAATAAAAAGATTACAAAAAGTAATAATTTGGAATCGTTGTCTAAAAAAAAAAAAAAAAAAAAAAAAATGCAAAAGAAAATTACATTCCTTAACCACTCAATATGTTCAACACGTGCCACAAACTCTATACATGATTTGTAATTAATTCTTCCCCAGGTAAGTAAACCTGGGCCCAAGGTCACAAAGCACACAGCTGGAACTCACACCAAGACCTGCTCGACTTCAAAACCAGTGATCTTTCCCCTGCTTCCGATGGGACAGGTGATCCCTCAGCTTACTCTTGAAGAGACAATATGGGCTACTGTATTTCAATATCTGAAATGAAGCCTTGTAGAAACAAGTAGCAGTAACCAAACAGCATTATTTTTGTTTGTTCATTTGTTTCCAAATGACTTGTGACTTTTGTAATGGAGAAAATCTTCAACCCGAATCTTAATTCCACCAACAATGAGTGTGTGCCTTGAACAATTCACAGCCTTTCTGAGCTGGTTTATTTTAGAGTGAGCAAGTTGGAGTAGGTGACCTCTGAGTTTTCCTCTGTAATTTGAGACCTTTCGGTGTTCACACAGCTTAGCACATGAAGAGCTGGGACTAGAATACAGGTTTTCTGTGTTCACAAAGGGAGGGCTTTTCCATCATCCTTCCTGAGTCTGTGACATATTCCAGTTTTAAGGCAGAACTTTGAAACCAGAAGGAAATGATTAAGTTTATCGCTCTATGTCTATGTATATTTTAGCCCAATAAGCCATGACACTTATTAAAACAATTTCAATATTTCAAAGATGTAGAAAATTTCCTTGAACCATTTTTATTGTTTTTAGAAATAAAAAATTATTAAATGATTCATGCATATTTTTTAAATGGGAAATAACATGACACACATGTACCACAGTACCCAGATTTAATAAATCTTTACAGTATGCAATATCTGTTTCAATTTTTAATAGAAATAAAATATCACAGGTAAAATCAAAGTTTCCTAATCTTATATTTCTTCACACACTTCCCAGAGGAAAATGACTATTCTGAAGTTAGTTGGTTCTATTCCTTAATTTTAATATGTTTATTCATATTCATAAGACATTTACATAGTATTAAGTACTTTTGAAACTGATATAAATGGAATCATACAACAAAATTTATTTTGCAACCAGATCATTACTGCTGATTCCTCAGCAGTTTTTTTTTTTTTCACTGCATGTTTTGGTTGCAAGATTTATCCATGTTAAAATGTGTAGGTCTAGTTTATTAATTTTAATTATATTTTATTTTATTGTATGACTATAACATTTATTTTTTCTTTGATTTTGAATTTAAATTTTTTTTTAGTATTTAAACAGTGCTGCAATGAACATTTTTCCTTATATCAATCTCCTTGTTCCTGTGAGCTTCTCAAACTGTGACCGGAAGATCGTTACCAATTTATAACTAGTTAAGTATAGAAATTAACAATACTAATTTAGAAAATTTAATAGCAGTCCAACTGAGTACTTTTATGTCTATTGAATCTAATAATACAGAATATTGAGGTTTGTATTTTGTACATCTGTTTTAAAGTTTTATTTTATTTTATTTTATTTTTGAGACAGGCTCTCACTCTGTCACCTAGGCCAGGGTGGAGTGGTGCAGTCATAGCTCACTCTATCCTCAAACTCCCAGGCACAGGTGATCCTCTGACCTGAGCTTCCTGAGGAGCTAGGACTTTAGGCACACACTACCACACCTGACTAATTTTTTTATTTGCTATACAGATGGGACTTTGCCGTCTTGCCCAGACTGCTCTCAAAATCCTGGGCTCAAGTGATCCATCCACCTCAGCCTCCCAACATGCTGGGACTACAGGCACAAGCCACTGTGCCCAGCCAAAACTTTATTTATTCATTTGCATTGTATTTTACAAACATATTGATCCTCAGCAGGTTGGAAATATTTTTAGAAAATTTGGCTTTTTATTAAAGATAGTTTGAGATTTTCTCCATGGTTTCTACCTGCAAGTAGAATTTCTGGCTTGATGAATAAGTGCATCTTTAGCTAAAAGGTAAAAACAAATTGCACTCCAGAATGGTCAAACCCATTTTTAATGTCTTCTACAGTGTATGAGTTTCCTTTTCCAACAGTCACATTATCAAACCTTTAAATCTTTCTCAATATGATAGCTGTGAAATAATGTTTTATTTTAATTAGCAATTATTTGATTAGTAATGAGGTTGAATATCTATTTGTATGCTAATTACATTCCCAGTTACATGACTTTAACAAGGCAAGTTTCCCAGTTTGCAAGTATGGGTAAAATACATATTTAGAAATCTAGCTATAGCAGGTAAAGTATCATAACAGGTAAAACTGGTTTTTAAGGAGAAAAGCCTAGAAACAGCTAGTTTTGACTTGATGGAGGACAGGAAAAACCAGTTGTAGCAAATGAGTGCATGGTCAGATAACTTTAGAGTATACATGTCTTTTCCGGTATTTTGGTTTTGGGACAATCCTTCCATCACTATTACGACATTTCAGTGGAGCAATTTTCACTAAGAATTCTGTACCTGTTTTCCCCTTTTGATCATTGATGATTTTCTGGTGCTAATGAGATCAAGGGCACAGAGGCTGAGTACCTCCATGAGCTTCATTATTTTCCATGATCTGACCTCTCATTCTGTCAGCCTTTGAAGTTGAATGAAGGCAGAACTCTGAAAAAAAGGTGCAAGGATGTAGGTCCAGGCCTTCCTTCCAAGTCACCCTGCCTCAGCCTGAGAGTTTTTTTTTTTCTTTTGAGACTCACTCTGTTGCCCAGGCTGGAGTGCCATGGGACCATCTTGCTCACTGCAACCTTCGCCTCCCGTTTTTAAGCGTTTCTCCTGCCTCAGCCTCCCAAGTAGCTGGGACTACAGATACGTGCCATCACACCCAGCTAATTTTTTTTTTTTTTTACTTTTAGTAGAGACAGGGTTTCACCATATTAGCCAGGATGGTCTCAATCTCCTGACCTCGTGATCCACCCTCCTCGGCCTCCTAAAGTACTGGAATTACAGGCGTGAGCCACTGTACCTGGCCACCTGAGACATTTTTTAAAATGCCAATCAGAACTTATGCTTCCATGCTTAAAACCTATCAATATCTTGCAAAAGCATAATAAAATTGGAAATACTTGCCATGGAGCTTTCCTCCCTCTTCTACCTGGTCTCACCCTCCTGCCTCCTAACCTATATGAAATTGCCTGGAGAGTCCCAGTTTATGTCAGACTGTTTTGCACTTTCATTCCTTGGCTCAAACACTTCCTCTTCCCAGGATTGCTTCTTGCCCTTCCCTGGTTGGCATGGTACCCCTCTCCTCCTCATTCATAACTCAGTTATCAGGCCTCTCCCAGGAACAACTGATCATTCCCATTTGTATGCTCTGCTAAATTAAAATTTCAAAACATGTACCCCTTTGTAAAATGGACTTTTATTCAAAGTACACAGTTCAGTGAGTTATTACCAAAAGAACTACTGGTACAACTGCTATCCTGGTCAAAACAGAATATTATCGTTCCCTCTTCCCACTGATTAGTTTTGCCTTTTTTTTTTTTTTTTTGGTACTTTATATAAATGAAATCATATCATATGTGCTTTGTGGGTCTGGTTTCTTTGGCTTAATGTTATAATGTTTACCTGTGTTGTATACAACAGTTCATGCATTTTCATTGCTGTATTGTATCTGATTTATGGCTATACCACATGTTGGTTTGTTTTTTAAGATTGTGGATGGACATTAGGGTTATTTTCACTTTGGTGCATTACAAATATTGCTGTTTTGAACATTCATACACATTTCTTCTGGTGCATATGTATGTATGCATTTCTGTTGGACATATACCTAAAAGTGGAATTGCTGGGTCATAAGGTATATCATATTCAAATTTAGTAGGTACTGACAGTTTCTCAAAGTGGTGGCAATTTATTCTCCCCTCCAGCAGTTTTGTTTGTAATTGGCTTTTAACTTTAGCTATCTTTTTGAATATGCAGTGGCATCACATTGTTGTTTCAATTTTAATTTTCTCTGATGAATAATTGAGAATTTTTTCATATAATATGCATTCATTGGCCATTTAGATATTCTGTATTCTGAAGTGCCTGTTTACATCTTTTCCCCTTTTTTCTATTAGATTATCTGAATCTTCCTGATTCTTTAGGAGTTCTTTCTAACTATTTTATTATTTTTTTTTAATTTTTGAGACAGGATCTTGCTCTGTCACCCAGGCTGGAGTACAATGATGCAATCTCAGCTCACTACAGCCTCTGCTTCCCTGGTTCAAGAAATTCTCCCACCTCAGCCTCCCAAGTAGCTGGGATTACAGGGGTGCACCACCATACTCAGCTAATTTTTGCATTTTTGGTAGAGATGGGGTTTCATCATGTTGACCAGGCTGATCTCAAACTCCTGACCTCAGGTAATCCACCTGCCTTGGTCTTCCAAAGTCCTGGGATTATGGAAGTGAGCCACCACACCTGGCCTATAATTTTAATGTAGTGCAATTTATCAGTATTTTCCAGAAAGCCCACAGAATCATTAGAAATATATTGTCATTTTAGGCCACTTAGTTTGGGGGGTTTCTTATAGAGTAATAGATAAGTGAAGCAGAAAAGTACAGAGAGGCTTTTATCTAAGAGCTGATTTCATTTGATATCTCAGAAAACCACAACATTTCCAAAAGAACTGTATCAGCTTGAGCTGAAAGAGACTGAGACAGTTCAAAATGAGAGAAGCTTCTGGGTCCTCGAACTTCTACGGGGAGTAAGCAAGTTAAGAAAGTTTCTCAGTTGCAAGCATGGGTTGTTTCTAATGAAAAAGGCAGGATGTCACGGAGGACAGAGGCAAGAGCCCCAAAGGTGTAGCCAAGAACCATGGAGAATCAAGTAGCAGGGCTGGCAACATGTGCTCAGAGGATGTTGGAATTCCTGGGGAATGGATGACTGCTCCGTGCCTCCTATTCATGCCCCTCTTTTAAATGCAAGTGTCTATTTGTTTATCCTAGCCCTATCTTATGAATATATGTTGTATATATATATATAACTCCTATATATATAATATATATATATATATATATATAATATATATATATATATATAGGAGTGTATTTGGGTGTTGGTGGTGAGGTTTGAGAGAGCTAGTCATTTTAATTCACGATCTGTACAATTCAGTATCTGCACCCAAGGAACCACACCCAAGGAGTAGTGCCAGAGGGAACACATCTGAAGAGCTCCATCTGGGTTTGAACATGATTTAGATGACAAGATGCTGGACTTTGAGCTGGTGCCATAATGGGATGAGGCATTGGGAGTCTAGAGGGAGATAAGTGTAAGTGTATTTCACCGGTGAAGAATGTAAAACATATAAAGCCAGGACATGAACTCTGTAGCTAATCTCCTAAGATGGCTCTCAGTGCATATTCACATTGCATCTGGGTTAACTTTGTGACTTTCTCTAACAGAAGTGACAGAAGTAACAACATAATGTATCCCTCCATTTAGTTAGATCGTCTTTAATTGCTCCCAATAATGTTTTGTAGATTTCTATGTAGAGGTCTCACACATTTTTTAGATTGATTCTTTGACATGTGACTTTTCTATGCTGTTGCTATATAATATTTTGTTAAAAATTTTTGTTTTCTAATTGCTTGTTACTGGCATATAGAAACTTAATTACATATAAAAACTAAGTACAGGACTTTGTTTATTGACTATGTATTCAGTGGGCTTGGTTAATTCCTCTTTTAATTGTAATAGTTTTTCTGTAGGTCTTTTGGATTTTCCTACATATATAATTATATATGAATAACGACAGATTCATTTCTTACTTTCCAATCCTTTAATAGGGTTTCTTTATTTTTCTTGCTTTGCTGCACTAGCTAGAACCTCCAATATAATGTGGAATCTTTGCCTTGTTCCTGATTTTAGAGGAAAAGCTCTTAATATTAAGTATGATGGTTGTGATGGGATTTTTCTAGATACTTTTGTGGAGGCAAGAGTTTTTTAAATAAACGAATCTTGTTTTTATTAAAAATTTTTACTGCATCTATTAAGATAGTCATATGATTTTTAAATTGTATTACTGCAGTAAATTACATTGATTTTTCAATTTAAAAAACAATCTTACATATCTGAAACACTTTGGTCATGGTGTAATAGTCTTTTTGTGTAACACTGGATTTTATCTATTTATTTATTTTAGAATTTTTGCTTGTATGTTCCTAAGAGACAGTGGCTTGCTATTTTTTTTCTTGTGTGTTCTTGTCAGGTTTGAGAATCAAGAATATGTTGGTCTTAGCAAAATTACTTGGGAAGTACTTGCTCTTTTTCCATTTTCTGGAGAAGTTTTGTAAATTTGATGTGATTACTTCTTTAAATATTTGGTAAATTTCACTGGGGAAGCATCTAGAATGGAAAAAAATTTAGTTATGGACTCAATTTCTTTAATAGATATAGAACTATTCAAATCTGTCTATTTCCAACAATCTCATTTTGGCACATTGAGATTCTCTATGAATCTGTCTATTTTATCTAAGTTTTCAAAATTATTGGCATAAAAGTCACATGGACTTCTTAGGATTTTTTTAAATGACCTTTCCTTCTTGAAATCATGTATTTGCACATTTTCACTCTCTCTCTCTTCTTGATCAGACTGGCCAGATGTTGGCAATTTAAGGCTTTTTTAAAAAAAATAGATACAACCTTTGGATTCGTTAAACTTCATTATATGTTTATTTGTGTTTTTTCCATTGGTTTCTAGTTTGTTGTTTGTAATTTACCTTATCTACTTTCTTAGAGTTAAAATTTGCTGTTCTTTTCTAACTTCTTGAAATGGATGCTTAGATAATTCATTTCCAGTTTTTCTACTTCCCTAATAGCTTTATTTAAGCCTATAAATTTCCCTTGAGGCATAGATTTGGATTCAGCCCACCCATTTTGATATGTTACATTTTTAATATGTTAAATTTAAAATGTCTTCTGATTCCTATTGTCATTTTTGGTTTGACTTATTGAATCATTTAGTAGTGCATTATTAATTTCTAAAACTGTGAGGTTTTAGTATGGCATTTTTGTTTTTTATTGCTGGTTTAATTACATGTGGTCCGAAAACATATTCCATATTATTTCAGTTTCTTAATGTTTGTTAAGGCTTCCTTTATGGTCAAGCATATGGTCAAAATTTTTAATAATATTACAAAGAACATGTACTTGAAAAAAAATTCTAGTCTGCTGTTGTTGGGTATTAGTTTTCAACATGTATATATCAATTAGATAAGTTTTTAATCATGTTCTTCAAATCCTTACATTTTTACTGTTTTTTGATCTGTTTATTCTATTTATAGTCTTTACTGAAAGAGGAGTGCCAAAATCTCCCCTCATGATTATGGATTTGTCTATTTCTCCTTTTAGTTCTGAAAATATTGTTTTATATATTTCAAGGATTTGTTTCTAGATGATAGCTGCGCCCAGTTTGGGTGACACATGATATTGAAAAACTAGAGTGATAGGATTCCAAAGAACCATTGCTATGGTCTGAGTGTTTGTGTCGTCCCAAATTTATATGTTGAAATCCTAACCCCCAAGGTAACTGCATTAGGATGTAGGGCCTTTGGAAAGTCATGAAGGCTCTGCCCTCATGAATAGGATTAATGTTCTTATAAAAGAGACCCCTGACAGCTGCCTTTCCCTTTCTACCATGTGAGCACACACTGAGAAGGTCCCATTCATGAACCAGAAAGTGAGCCCTCACCAGACACCAAACTGGTTGAGCCCTTGGTCATTGACTTCCTGTTCTCTAGAACTGTAAGAAATAAATTTCTGTTGTTTATAAGCCACCTAGATTTTAATACATTGTTATAGCAGCCCAAATGGACTAAGACAGCCACTCCACTAGGCAAGCTGGTGTGTAGAGTCATCAAAGACAGCTTGGAGAAATGGACAGATTGCTGGCCTTGAGCACCCACATAGCTCATTTTTGCCCTGTGGGAGCTAAAAAATATCTCTTAGATGCTGCCGGCCTCCCTCTGGTTTGGTATATGCTTAGTACACTCCTGCCTCAAGGCTTCTGCATTTTCCATTCTTTCTCCCTAGTATACTCCTCTAGGTAACTTTGAGGCTTGGATCAGAGATAGATGTAAAGCACATGAAATAATACCTAACATATATGGTTACTGAAAAAGAAGGGAAGAAATGTTATCAGTTCAAGTGAAAGAAGAGCTCATGAAACGTGGTTAGGATTCACCTTAGAGAAAAATGGATTTGTGTGGGAGATGAAGAAGAACATATTATCATCAAGTAAACAAACGCATGCAGCTGTGAAGGTGAGAGTTTCGCTAGATACCTCACAATGAGTCCAGAGTTCAAGTAGGAAAATGGTAGGTGGTAGGCGACTGGGTAAGAAAAGTAAGTTGAATCCCAAAATAAAGGGTCATGAGGAGTAGGCAAAGGGTTTTGGACTTTGCATCCTGCCTCCTCCTCCTAGACTCGTGACTTACCTCCTGACTAGAACATGAGATTCCTGAGGGCCTGTCCAGCATGTTGCTTTGCACGCAATCTGCAAGCAACATTCCATTTATTTGTGGCTAAACACTCAGGCCCTGGGGTGAAACTCTCTGGGTTCAAATCCTGCCCCATTACTTCCTGACTGTATGTCCTTGGGTAAGGTAGTTAACTTCTGTACACCTCTGTTTCCTTATCTGTTATAAAAGGGGGGGGTGCTAATCAAGGTGGTAGGTTCACTGGGTACCTTGATTAGCCCCCCTTTTTGTTCAGTAAAGGTTTGATGAATGTTACATATAAACCACTTGCTATACAGCCTGTCACAAAATTTTGTACAATCAAGTAGCAATGCGGCAATGGCTGGGATTTTGAAGGATGGATTGATTGAGATGGTTAGAAATCATATATGTGTTATTCTGCAACAGTTCATTTTCCTGATTGATGTGTTTTGTAGGCAGCTAGCATGAGCTGAGTATGTTATCATCAAGAACTAAAGAGACTTAACTAGAGCAAGTAAAACAACACCCGAAATGCAATGTACATATATCAGAATGCTTTTCAGTTCTGGGTTTGTGTTCTAATTTGCCTTTAAATGTGTATTGAAAAGAGTTTGACAGATGGGCAGAGGCAACACCATGACTGAGAAAAGTCACTTGACAAATCCTAATATTTCAAAGAGCCACTCCATTTGTGGTACTAAGATTAAATTAAGACAGTGCCCTGGGAAAACACAACTATGCCAGGACTCTCTTCCTACTGAATGCTTCTCATGTCTAAGCTTTATGTTTTCAATACTCATTTCTAGGTCTATTTTCAGTTGCTATACAAAGGATTAATGAAAATAACTCCATTGAATGTGATCGTCTCAGAAATCTATCTCATCCTAGAATTTATAAGACACTGGCTTCCAATAGAAAGCCCTTCAAAACAATAAGGTAAAGAAAATGAAATCATATCTAAGTTTAAAAATTGAAATGTTGATTTTGATATTGTATTCGATAATGAATTTTGGTCAATGCATGTTTATTATAAGAGAAAACATGCGCAACAGCTTTCCTACTAATAGTGGTAGGGAATAACATAGCTATTTATAATACTCAATTTATACAAATTAAGACGCAAATGTTGGTGTTATTCACTTAAAACAGAGATGAACATTTAACTCTTAACATGCACTTTTTTTTTTTTTTGAGACAGAATCTCACTCTGTCACCCAGGCTGGAGTGCAGTGGCATGATCTCGGCTCACGGCAACCTCTGCCTCCTGGATTCAAACAATTCTCCTTCCTCAGCCTCCCAAGTAGCTGGGACTAGAGGCATGCACCACCATGTCTGTCTAATTTTTTGTATTTTAAGTAGAGACAATGTTTCACCATGCTGGCCAGGCTGTTCTCGAACTCCTGACCTCATGATCCGCCCACTTTGGCCTCCCAAAGTGCTGAGATTACAGGGATGAGCCACCGTGCCTGGCCAGCATGCACATTTTATCTTTAATCTATTCTCAGTAATATATTCTGTTGCTTCACCATTATCATAAAAGGAAACTGATTTCCTTTTCTGACAAAGAAAGGAAATAATAGTATTAACCTCCCATGATTATTATGAAAATAAAGTGAAATTAAGTAAACAATAGTTTTCAAACTATTGAGAGGATGCAGTTACTCATCAGTAACATTAAAAGAGAAGCAAACAATAAAATTGTTGTTCTGCTTTTTATGCATATCTGCATAAATGCATATATGCATACATACATGTATATATGCTTGTTAACTTGAGCAGAGCTGTATAGCTAGCTCTCTATATGACAAAAATATATGAAAATTCGACAATTTAGTATAGAGATTTTTCTAATAAAAAGCACTTTTTAAATTTCAAGGATTTGCTTTGTTTTCTAAAACCATAACAGCAAATTTTTGTTTATTATGCCAGAACATAATTAGTAGTTATTCGAGTGAGCACAGACAGGATTACATAAAAACAACAGGTGCAAGAACTCCTGGATATTCTTATTAATTGCAGAGGCTCTACAGATTTGGAGCAAGAGGTCCCAAATACCCCAGAAGCAGGTGTTCTACGTCTTCTTATGGCTCATGTGGGCACTTGGAGGTATTTGATGTGTAGATAACAGCTTGCTTAAAGACAAGGCTGAGTAAGACAGCTGTCAGGGGCATTAGTGGTATGTGAGGGGTTGGGGACTGGAAAATAGAGAGGTTTACGGAGAGCCCCAGCCAGGGCCAACTCTGGCTAAGTTGGTTTCTGTGTTCTCGAGACCCTCTGTCTGGCTCTGGTTTCTCACTTGGGTTTCCTGTGCTCTCTGCCCGCCATCTGAATCACATTGCCTTCCTGTCTAGGTGCTGCTTCCTACTCTTCTCATGGCTAACTCCTTCTCATTGTTTAGGGTTCAGCTCAACTGTTACTTCTTCATGGAGGCTGATGCCTCCCAGTCTTCATCTTATAAGTGTGCAGCTTTTATCACCATCTGTAACTATTACTTAATCATCTATTATTCACCGTGTGTTGCAGAAGGTGAACTTTATGAGAAGGAACTGCATATCCAGCAGTTTCTGGGTCATAGGCTTGCATCAGGTAACTGATGAATGCATGAATGCATGAATGAATGAATGAACTTCCAGGATTCCTTCAGTTTACCGTATTCTGCTTGATTATCTATTCCCTCAAAAGGCATTACGATTGTCCTGTATTCTCTCCAGCACCCTATATAACTTGTTGAGTTAGTAGTGTGTTCACCAAGGCTAATCCTCTTTAGCATGTTGGCCAGCTATGACAGCCACCTTTTCACATAACAAGATGATTTAGCCAAGTTATAAATATTGGGGTCTATTCGTAAAAGTATATCTAGGGGTATACATTTCTAACAATATAGAAAAATGTAGAGCCTCCCATCATAAAACATCTAGAAATGCTGGAAAAATTATACCAAACATACTTTTAAAAGCATAGCTGAGTTTATAAGATAGTACGAGAAATGTTTGGAGCTAAAACTGAAAAGATCACTGAAAACCAGAGCAGCACAGAGGCAGGAAGCCTGTGGCTGTCCTGGTAGGGAAGTGGGAGACAGGAAGGGGGCGCCATCGCACTAGCTCAGAGCCAGTGCATGCATGGAGATGGCAGATGTGGTCCTGGCTCCATGCATATATAAGGTTGGGAGCTGGAACTGAAACACCGGTACGGGACTCTTGAAGGACTCTATTTTCAGTAATTGAGAGGTCCTTAAAATAAATCCACCCACTGACAGGGAGATGACAAGGTAGTTTGTTTATTTCAGTCTGGGTTCTGAGTGAGGAAAAAGAAAGGGGAGCCTGAGAGTCCTTTATCAGGACCTGCCCCCACATGGATTCAGGGCTTGTCTTTTACAGCTCAAGAACTCTCCATCAAACAATTCATGTAAAAATGAAGCCTGGTTTCCTACCCATGGAGCATTCGACAGAGGCAGATGTAAAACTCCGCTGCAGGATCACGCCTTCAATACAGGCCTCACAGGATCCTCACAGATAAAGGCTCACTGTTGATAAATTTGCAATCTATATTTATGAAACGCTCAAGCTACCAGGAGCAAGAGGCAGCAGATACTGCAAACAGCATGACTGGATGCGTAGGAATTTCTGGTGAGTCAGACATGGGCAAAAAAACAGGTATCTTTAGAATGATTAAAGACGTAAAATGATAAAAAGGGAGAAAAACACAAGTGCAAAGTTGACAGAATAAACAAATGCAGTGCTTAGAAATGAAAAGTACATTAATCGAAGCTGAAAACATAATAGACACACTAGAAAGAGCAAGGAGAACTGGGAGATATCATTAGCTGGAATAGCATTAGCCGGAATATGCGACTGGAATAAGCATTAGCAAACTGGAAGATAGCTCTGAGCATGAATTCCAAAGAGATTGAGTTGAAAAGCATGAAACAAGAGAAAGAGCTGTTGAGGATAAAATGAAAAGATATGCAATCGAAGTTCCAGAAAGAAAACATGGATAAAAATGGGGAAGAGGCAAAATTTGAAGATGGAACAACTAAGAAGTTTCTAAAATTTTTGAAACATAAATGGACAGGTTCACAAAGTTCAAGAAGTCCTGATCAAGAAAAGTGAAAATAAGTTCATTCCTAAAGACACTGCAGTGAAACAACAAAATGTCAAAGACATAGATCTTAATAAGCAAAAGTCAGCCAAAAGATGAACAATAATTACATTGGTATAAGCAACACTGTAAGTGTACCAATATCTCCGAGATGCCAAGAGAAGATAGTTATCAAACTAAAGTTCTGTGTCCAACTAAACCATCATTAAAATAATAATAATAATTGAGAGTGCATCCCTAAAGGACCCTACTCATGGATGTAATTCAGAAAGAACAAAGCTGAACTCAGAAGGAAGGAATGAGATGCAGAAAGGTACAGTAGGCAAAGAAACTAGTAAAACATAAATAAATCAAAATAGATCTTGATTATAAGCAGCAGCATCATGATAGTGATTGATTTTGTGGTTATACAATAGGATGGAATTAAAACCAAATGGAAGAGATTATTGGCTTAGAGTGTTCTAAAATCTTTCTGTTCTTTGGAAGGTAGATAGAGGTATTTGTTAACTTTAGACTTTGAAAGTCACATGTGCATGATCAAACATGTGACTTTGAAAGTCACATATGCATGATTTGTTAACTTTAGACTTTGAAAGTCACATGTGCAAGTACGTATCACCACTAATAGAAATGAACTATAATTTTCAAACCAGTAAAGTGCTCTTAAAAAGCGCTGTGGTCTAGTGCCATTGACAAAGTATTTCACAGCACCAGAGCCGACATTCTTATACCTGTTTTATGAAAGATCCTCCCCATCCTCCAAGCTGACTTAGAGGTTTACTCTTCTCTGCTCTTGGGTATCTTGGCCAAACCTTTAGAGCAATTGTAATGGCCAATTACTTGGGTCAATTTCCTGTGCCTGCCTCCTGATTGTGTCCCAGTGCCTGGCATATACCAGGCACTCTCATGTTGGAAGAAGGAATAGATATGATTTGCTCAAAGTCACACAGCTATCAGGTAGCAGATAAAAAAGAGGGACCTAGATTTTTGCTCTCCCAGGTTTGTTCCTTCCTTTGAACCAATCTGAAAAAAAAAAAAGTATATAAAAAAAGTTGTATTTTATGAACACAGTAGCTGCTTGATTAAAGAAAAAAGAAATTGCTCTGAAATGAAAAGCAAACGAAGAGAAATAAATTTCATACTGATAACCATTGTCAGCCTTCTGTCAAAAAAAAAAAAAAGAAAAGAAACGAAAGAAAATCCACACGTTGCAGGTTGTGCTGGTGATGGAGCCAAGTCCCAGAACAGGCTTTTTTAGTAACTGCCTTTTCCAGGGAAAACTTGACCACATTCACCTCAAGATAGTCTCTACAGGGGCATGATCCTAGGGAACTGAGAAGGCCCTCACCCACCAGCTTATCACTGCTAGGAATTAAAACCTTCAAATATCCCTTGCTGCAATACAGTATGCCTCAGGACTGGTGATCTGCTAAAGGGATGGAAGGTGGAAGGGCTGAGAGCTGGCTGAGAACTTGCTCATAGAAGATTCTGCATTGAAATAGCAAGAAAAGAAATTGAAAGGAGAGTAGAGAAGCAAAATGGTGAAGATAGCAAATGCTTGGGGCTGGCTTTGTTCAGATTTTCAGCCTCAGTAACCCATATTTTCAAAATGGAAACCACATTTGACCTTCCCTTATCTCACAGCAAGACTGAATACTAGGGAGGAAGTGGATCTTCTGAGATTCTTTGACTAGCACCAGATGACTGCATTAGAGTCTCTGAAACGCAAAACTACGTGATCCATGTGATATTTTCTCCAACTCTTTCTTATCAGTTATAAAGCCAAGAGAAGCAGATAGAGAAGGAAAATATCCTGAAGAAAGCTTTCCTTCGAGAGTAGAAAGGTAACAGACCCTGGTAAAGGGAGGTAAGGAATGAGGGCAGGCAGCTCTGGACAGCAGGGAAAGGTAGGAGCTGAGGGGGGTTTAGTTTGGGTTCATGTCTAAATTCACTAATCATGCAGGCACAGCGGTTCACATCTATAATCTCAGCACTTTGGGAAGCTAAGGCAGGAGAATCACCCAGGAGTCCGAGGCCAGCCTGGGAAATGTCACGAGGCCCCATCTCTATTTTTAAAATATATATATATGTAGTTTTTAAAAAATGTTAAATAATAAACTTACTGATGTCAGAGCCATGTGACATCTAGGCATATGCCTTTAGCAAGAGGATTAAAATTCTTTTTTTGAGACAAATTTCACTCATCACCCAGGCTGCAGTGCAATGGCACAATCTCGTCTCACTGCAACCTCTGCCTCCTGGTTCAAGCAATTCTCCCACCTCACCCTCCCGAGCAACTGGAATTACAGGTGCTAACTAATTTTTTTTTTATTGTTAGTAGAGACAGGGTTTCGCCATGTTAGCCAGGCTGGTATTGAACTCCTGACCTCAGGCCATCGCCCACCTCGGCCTCCCAAATAGCTGGGATTACAGGTGTGAGCCACCACGCCTGGCCTAAAATTCTTAAATACAACCTTTTTCATTCACTTAAACAATCCTTTCTCTCCTTTACCTGTCGCCCATATAAAGAAACATCAGAAAGAAAACATACTCTGCAGAAAGATTAAAAGAAGTTAGAGAGGGAGAGAATTTGTTTAATGTATTTTCAGGAGTGGACTGGGGAATTTTGGCAACAAGAATATGTAACATTTCTACCACACCAGAGTGACTAGGGTTAATTTTCTACTTCAGCCTTCAACTTGGAGGTCAAGGTGAAGTTCTCTGTTCTCATTCATCTCCTTTGACACTTTTCACAGGATCATGGAGCTTTACCAGAAAGGGACTTCATAACTGTCATAACATTTTAATTTCCCCAGGCGTGGGACAAGGTGGAAACCTACAGTTTCCCAAGGAGACTGTTTTCTTCATTCGCATTCCAGCCAAAGCCTTAATGCCGTAAAAGGAAAGCGGAATGTGGAGCAAGAGTTCCTGCTTTGGCCAATTCTGACTCTAGCTCTCCAGAGCTCTGATGAAGTCCATTGTGATCTAGCCTTTAAGAAAAGAGCTTTCTCTCTTAAGTCTTGCTGCTATTGATCCTCGCTCAAAGCGCATGGTTTAAAACTTGTATCTGTGAATACTTGCATATTTCCAAAGGCCTTACTGTACACATTTATTGGGAAAATCTCTATTTTCTCCCAAGTGTGTTTGAGGTAAGAAGGATCCAGTAAATAGTTACGCATTTCATCAGACCGGATGTGTATTGCCATTGTTGTTTGCCCAAGTGAACTGCTGTTGTAAAGAAGCTCTTTCCAAAACGTTACCTGTGGGAATGCTTTCATGTCTTCATTAACAACAGTTACTTGGCATTAGTGAATTAACCACTGTGTTAATTAGAACTCAGACTTGCAGCCTATCCTCAGCTCATAGAATAAACATTGTTTTCCTTTGACCTAATTACAAGATGGTCTTAAGCATCATCATTTTGTAAAAGAAACCATGGCTACAAATTGCTTTGTGAGCCATGCTCATCATTAGGACTCAAAATGTGTCTGCAATTTGGAGAAAGTGTCTGCAGTTTGCCAGCAAAAATGCATTCCATAGGAAACAGTGCTGTACACAGGCAATGGGAATAATCTTTTTTCAGACATTACACACTTTACTTTCTCTTAACCTTCTGCATCACATAGTCCCTATCAAAGAAAAAAAAAAGTTGTCAGATCAGAGCTCGAATATCCTTTTATTTTGTCAACAGATTTTATGTGGTAGGTTCCCTACAGTTGCCGGTTTCAGTGACGTTTCAGATTAAATTGTCGTTTCTTCCCCTAAGCCCTAACAGCTTTCTATCGTCATGACCGATTAAAAACCCAGCAAACAATTATGCAAATTGCTATACCACCACTATCAACCACGATAAAACTCAGAAACAAAAATATTTTCTTTAAGTCAAGGAGGGTTGATAAAATACTTCAGGATGTACTGTGGGTCAGGTGTATTGGGCTACATTGGGTCATTATTGTAGAATTTTATTTGAATATTAATCCTGAGAGACTATAATGCCTAGAGCCTTACTCAGCCCTGATCTCCCCAAATGCCCCAGTAGCATAAGGAAAACTATCTAGAGGAAGCTTGTCCAACCCCCAGCTTGCAGGCCACATGTGGACCAGGACAGCTTTGAATGCAGCCTAACACAAATTCGTAAACTTTCTTAAAACATTAGGAGATTTTTTTTTTTTTGCTTTTTTTTTTTTTTTTTTTTTTTTTAGCTCATCAGCTATCATTAGTGTAATGTAGTGTATTTTATGTGTAACCCAAAACAATTCTTCTTCCAATGTGGCCCAGGGAAGCCAAAAGACTGGGCACTCTTGATCTAGGGTATAAAAGATAAAACACATTTCAAGTGGCCTATGGGATGCTGCCAGGACTCTCTCCGAAATTTCTAGTGCTGAGGGCTCTCTGTTCTTAAACACACAAACCTCCTTCTGGGGAGGTGTTCCTGCTGAATGTGACTACAGACCCTTGAGCAAAGAACTCCCTTACAGAAAACAGTGACGGAAAGCTGAAATAATAACTGGATAATATTCAGGTTGTTATACAGACTGGCATTCCGATACCACTCTGGAGAGCGTTCACATAGCACTTCCCAAAGACAATTTTTAAAAGTGTTCTGCAACAGGGCCACCGCTAGAGGGCAGAGCAGACCACTTCTGTTTTCAGACGCTGTCTCCCGAGGGGAATTTGAAAGTTCCCTTGCAGGATGGGCTGAATGCTGAACAGACCTTCAGGCTTAAAAGCATCTCCACCCCAGCACTTTACCCTTGTACAGGTTAGGCGCAGAGCGGTGAGAGGGCAGGCAAGCACTATGTAAATTGCACTGAAACAGGATTTCACTAGAAGAAGAGACTCTTCCATCGAAATCTGAAGTTTCCTAACTTTGATAACGTTTATTTATTAAAATATTTCAGCCCTTTCCATGTGCCAGAGACTGTGCTTAGCACGGGGGTTATAAACCCAAGTATTTCTTTGTTATTTTCCTCTCTATGCTTACGGTGGAGATGGAGAGACACACAAGTGAATTAAGCAAGAGACTGTAATGTCCCAAATGCAATATGAGCTCAAAGGAGGGGAATTGGGATTTCAGGTGGGGTGAGCAATGGGATGGCTGAGAGTGCTGGAGACTCAAAAACCAAATCAGATATTACTGGAGAGAGAGAAGAAAAAGAGGGATTTTTGTTTATTTTTTAAGAAAGTGTTTTCAACATAGTAATATATAACAGAGAAAAATAATATCCAAATGCAAAATAAAAGAAAAAAAGCCAATAGCTAGTACTAAAACCTGTTGTCTTTTAACCATAAACTTCTAGTTTTTAGAAAGTTTGGGGTAAAAACAACTTAGGAAGAAAACAACATAACCTCATTGACCTGAAATGAACCCATTCGAATATCATTTGTATTGTGTAAGTAGAGTGACACCCGGGAATGCCATGGACCAGACTGGATAGTCCTCTAGGAATGATGAGAGCTGATGGCTGCTATGTGAGGGTGGTCTCCTCACAGCAATCATGCTGGAATGTCCCCATTCCTCCGACATGCCACCAAATGTACCTGGAATAATGAACACTAATATGGTTCTCAATCCATGCTACACTTTCACATCAATCAGGGAACTTCTAAAAAATACAGATGTTCAGCTCTCTCTACCACCTCCCTGCTCTGATTCAATGTTGGGAAACTCTCTAGGTTATTTACAGTGCATTTAGGGTTGAGGACTACTGAGTTATACGCTGACGATATTTCACAGGGGAAACATGAGATGCCAGTTAGGGACGCGGACAAATCATTTTCTTTTAGCACCAGGAAAGAATTGAACTTTACTTTTATGTAACTTTTTTTTTTTTTGAGGTTACAGTCTACACCTCAGTTCTGTTTTGTTTGTTTGTTTGTTCGTTTGTTTGTTTTGAGATGGAGTCTTGCTCTGTCACTCAGGCTGGAGTGTGGTGGCATGATCTTGGCTCATTGCAACCTCCACTTCCTGGGTTGAAGTGATTCTCCCACCTCAGCCTCCCTCCCTAGTAGCTGAGCTGGCAGGCCCACACCACCAAGGCTAACTTTTGTATTTTTAGTAGAGACAGGGTTTCACCGTGTTGTCCAGGCTAGTCTTCAACTCCTGACCTCAAGTGATCCACCCGCCTTGGCCTCCCAAAGTGCGTGGGCCACCACGCCTTGCCTTACGTAACTTTTAAACTTGCACTTCCACACATGAAATAGTTTGCAGGTAAAATCTGTTATCACAAAGAAAACAATATGAAAATAGAAATGGGTAGATAATGTTGCAAGATGTTTTTTTACTTTTTTCATGAGTCACTTTATAATTTTTAAAGGGTCCCCCTCAGATAGGCATTGGAAAGCCCCTCCTTTGATCTCTCCCTTCAGAATCCTCTGGGTGCCCTTCTGCCCTTCCTTGAGAGTCCCAGCCTCATCTCTGAATAACAGAGACAGAGTTACTGGCTCCTGAGGCTCCCTCTTGATGGCAACTCCTTCTGTGCTTTCTTATGAAGGACGTGTGCTGACAGTTTGCAGTTTGGAATTCTTCATCTTGGAGCATCGACAGGGTGGGGCATGGTGGTTCACACCTGTATTCCCAGCACTTTGGGAGGACAAGGCGGGCAGATCGCCTGAGGCCAGAAGTTCCAGACCAGCCTGGCCAACATGGTGAAACCCCGTCTCTGCTCAAGTAAATACAAAAATTAGCTGGGCATGGTGGTGCATCCCTGTAGTCTCAGCTACTTAGGAGTCTGAGGCAGAAGAATCGCTTGAACCCGGGAGTATGATAGGAGGGTGGGGAAAGATGTGATAGGAGGTGGCGGTAATGGTGGTGAATCTGGCCCAGCCACATCTTTTTTCAGCTTGCCAAGGGTGCTGAATGGGAGGCTAACGTCAAAGGGGCTGCATTCCGAAACAGTTGGTCCAAACTAGTGTACTGTATACAGCAAGATTTTCTCTATTTCGGGAGCACTTTGACTCAGACGGGTTCAAGAAAGCTGCTGACCGTTCAAGGTGATCCTCTTCTGGTCAAGAGGCCGAAGCGAGGGAGAACTCTAGCAAGAAACAGGAAATTCGAGGCCCAGAAATGGTGAGAGCCGGAGGACTGAATGCGGGCAGTCAGTCCCTTGCTGCCGAAGGCCGGGGAGCCACTGCTCTGACACACTTGTGACGCTAGAGGGCAGCGCAGGGCAGAGCAGCCCCGCAAGTGCATTGTTTGGGGAGCACAGGATTTCAGCAGCTGGAGGAGTCACAGGGAAGCCGTTCGTAAAACAAGTATAGAATAAATTATCCAGCAAGCAAGGTTGCTTTGGAATGTGACCAGGAAAATGGTGGACACTAAAGGCAAAAGGTAACATTTGCTTTAATAACTTTGAGTAATGAGACTTTTTTTTTTAGGCAGAGTCTCACTCTGTCGCCAGTCTGGAGTGCAGTGGCGCGATCTCGGCTCCACTGCGACCTCTGCCTCCCAGGTTCAAGCGATTGTCCTGCCTCAGCCTCTAGAGTAGCTGGGACTACAGGCCCGCGCCACCACGCCCGGCTAATTTTTGTATTTTTAGTAGAGACAGGGTTTCACCATGTTGGCCAGGCTGGTCTCGAACTCCTGACGTCAAGTGATCTGCCCACCTGGGCCTCCCAAAGTGCTGGAATTACAGGCGTGAGCCACCGCAGCCGGCAGAGTATTGAGACTTTTCTGCAGTGAACATGGAAATAGGCTTCTTCAGAAGTAAGGAGAGGAGGGAATTTTGAGATTATTTGAAACAGTGATTTATCTCAGTAGAGACATGGCACATGTCCACTTCAGGGAAATAAAATGAGCTAATTAGGGGCTGCAGTGGCCTTCCTAAGTCTCATGAAACACTTCCAACAACTTTCTATGCTGCTTTCCCTAATTTCATGCAGCAAACTATAAGAGACATTTAGGGACTGGGATTTGGTTCACATGAGAACTAGCCTAAGAACCAACTGCATGTGGACCAAGCAGCACCTCCCAGGGTGATAGACAGCATTCAACCTCCATCGTTTCATTTTGATGAAAGTAGAGTGAGTTTAAGGAAGGCTTTTGGTGAGCACATGTTTTCTATTTCATTATGCTTATATTCCTATCAGTCTTTGTTGAATATTTCTCCTCTAAATGCAGAGAGAATGGAAAACACGAAAAGTGGATTCCAACTCTCAGAGTTTCCAGAGTCCTGAAGAAGCTGGAAAGTGATTCGGTCAGGTTTCTAACAGGAATCAGATGGCGTGCCCAATTTTAGGATCATTCTGGGATGGTTTATTTTCCAGTGCATGGACAAGGTGCAGAGTACCCTCATGAGATGGTGCAGGAAATAGCTCAGAGCTTTAGCAGCAGAGCTGTTACTACCCCTAAATCTGAGGGAGCAAAGCGAGTACTCATGGGATTGCTGAAGAGAGAGCCCTGGAGAAAAGGCCAACTTGTGAGGATAATGATCTACAGTTGCAGCCAGCCCCAGGTGACCACACAGCCCTTTCCTCCCCTCCTCTCCCCTCCCCTCCCCT
>NW_016107463.1:2253020-2291781 GCF_001604975.1 Cebus imitator | reverse complement strand
TCTCTTGTTCTCAGAAGACAAGAGGATTGGTTGATACAATTCTTTCCGGTCAGCCTTCCAGGGGAGACATCAAACTGGACATAACCACACTCACCTGAAATAAGACATGAATGTCACTGCTACTATTTGTGCAGAGGTACATCTGGCAACACTGCAGACCCATCTAGGCAGCGTGCACAGAATGATAAGGGCTAATGGTTGGCATGTAGGAATTGGTTCCTCACAGCAATCATGGTAATAAAATAAAGTTGATCTCGGTCTAAATGCAGTTCTTTGTCAATATGTCTTTTCTCTGGCTGCTTTTAAGAGCTTCTCTTTATCTTTGATAATATGAAATTTGATTATGATGTGCTTTGGTGAGGGTTTTTAAATTAATTTATTAATTTTTTGCTTGGGGCTCTTCAGGCTTCCGGGATCTATGGAACAGCACACCACATCACTTTATCATATCACTTTCGGAAAATCTTGGCTAGAATCTTCTCCCCCATTCCCTTTTGTGTCCTTCTGGAACTTTAATGTTAGATCTCCTTTTTTTTGTTTTTTGTTTTGTTTTTTAGCCTGTCCAAGATATTCTCCCCTTATTTTGTGTCTTCATACTGTAGTCTGTAATTTCTTCAGCTAACTCAGTACATGGAGACACTCTCTCTGCCTGCACCTAACCTGTTGTTAAATCCATCCACTGAATGTTGTTTCCATTTGTTTTCTGTGAGGGTGGCCAGAGGGGTGAGTGTACAATACGTTTCTTTTGAAATCTACCTAGTCAGTTAACACTGTCTTCCTGGCATATAATTCTGATTTCCTAATTTCTTCCTCAAACATCTAAATCATTCATATTCTGCAAACACAAATACTAACATCTGAAATCTTTGTAAATGTGATTCCTCTGCAGGTTTTCTTAACTAACTCCTGCTTATTGAACTTTGTTTCCTTTAAAAAAAAAAAAGTATTTGATTCTGTGAATTCATAGTTCTTGGAACATTATCTGCAGGAATGCTATGACGTCTGGGTTGTCTTTGGTTTCTCCAAAAAGAATTTATGTTTGCTTTGGCCGGGAGCATAGGGGAGGAGAGTGCTTGCTAACAGCCTGGTGCTACTATACCTTCCTGGCTTGGGATTTAGGGATGCCATGCAAGCAGTGTGAGTTGGAGCCCCAAACATTCATGGGAGCTTGTTTTTTGTTTGGTTTTGCTTTTGTGTTTTTGAGATGGAGTCTCACTCTGTCACCCAGGTTGGAGTACAGTGGTGCAATCTCAGCTCACCGCAACCTCTGCCTCCTGGGTTCAAGCAATTCTCCTGCCTCAGCCTCCCAAGTAGCTGGGATTACAGGCATGAATCACCACACCCAGCTAATTTTTGTACTTTTTAGTAAAGTTGGGGCTTCACCGTGTTGGCCAGGCTGCTCTCAAACTCCTGACCTCAGGTTATCCACCCACCTTGGTCTCCCAAAGTGCTGGGATTATAGGCAAGAGCCACCACGCCTGGCAGGGAGCTTATTCTTATTACGCATTCTTAGGAGAGGTGGGTTTTGTTTGTTCATTTGTTGTTTTCCATTTTACTTAGAAGAAAGGTCGAGACCAGCAAAGGTTCTTACTTTCAACCTTTCTGGGCAGCCCTTTGAAATCATGGCTTAAATGGGGCTTTCTGAACTGAATATCCACCTTGCAAGGTCGTTGCCTCACATGGGGCCCTGCATCCCATGTGGCCCTTGAAATCAGAGTTCTAGGTCCCAGTGCATGGAAAGATGTCCTTTGAGCCATCGGTGGCCTCAGTGCTGTTTCCTCTCTGCATCTGTGCCGTGTATGTAGTCATGCACAAACTGCCTTTGATTTACCTTATTCCCTTGTCACTGTGAACTGTCCACTTTAAAAGATTTTTTTTTAAGTCTTTAGCATTCATAGTTAGGTTAGCAGTGATATTTTTAGGATGTTTTCTGCAATATTCTCAGAAACTCTCAGATCTGAAATAAGAGATCTATGATAGTAGCTTCTTAAAAATTATTCTTGCTTTGTGCTGGATAGTGGCAAAACAGTGAATGTCTTATCTCATTTAATCCTTAAAACAATCATATAAAGAAGGAATAATCAATTCCACACTTTATAAAGGAGAAAAATAAGCTTCTGAGAAGTTAAGCTGCCTGGAGTTTTGCCGTAGTTATAAATTGATAAAACCAGTTTGTCTGATGACCAAGTCCATGTTTTTATCCACAATAAACACAGTTATTATGATGCCATTTTAAAGCCTTGGAGATTGTTCAGTAAATGTTAGCACGTCTCTTCTTCCCTAAGTGCTCAACCAAGCTCTATTTTTTTTTAACCACAGCAAAACTTAAAACAGCCTGTGTCAGTTAGAGTTCAGACCGAAAAACAGAGCCATTCCAAGTCTTATAGGGATATGAGGTTTCATTCTGAAATTGGAGCTCACAGAATGGGAGAGGAGCTGGGCAGTACAGGAGGTCTGGATGGAGAGTTGGAGGATCAGAGAAAGTCACTAACTGCCTCAGGCTGCAGCAGCAGCTGGGTGGGAGGGCGACAGCTTGTGGAAAGATGTGGAGAAGCTGTTTGCATGGGCCACCAACATGGGACCACCAAGGAAGAGCTCACAGAGAGGCCTGTGGAAACTTCCACCGCCATGGAAACGCCCAGTGCTGTGGGCCTCAGCCAAGTGCTGGTTGGTGGGCTTCAGCTGCTATTGGTTGGTCAGATTGCGTGAGAAGACAGGCTGGACAATGAGCAGAGAACAGCCAGGCCAAGCTGGTGCCTGCTGGCCCCTCTGCGTCTATAGGTCACTGCATCAGCACCACAGCCTTCCAGTAGTAATGGCCTCTCGCTCACATCTGCCTTCCTTCATGTTCTTCTCCTGTGGCAATTCTTACCCAGAACCATAGACAGAAGAGGATCATGGGAAACAGCCCCTTGTCAGGAGAGGCAGTGCCAATCTGTCTGCAGACAATCCAGCACACAGCTCTGTGGTGTCTAGATCAGGTGGCCCTTCAAATGTTCGGGATGTAATATAAATACATGTTTAAAAAAATAAATAGAAGGGACCTAGGTAAACTAAAAAAGCTTCTGCACAGCGAAAGAAATAATCATCAAAGTAACCCACAGAATGGGAGAAAATATTTGTAAACTATGCATCTCACAGAGGACTGTTGTCCAGAATCTATAAGGAACTTAAATCAGCAAGAAAAAAAGAAAAACAAACAAATAGGTGGGGCACGGTGGCTCACACCTATAATCCCAGCAGTTTGGGAGGCTGAGGCAGGTGGATCACGAGGTCAAGAGATCGAGACCATCCTGGTCAACATGGTGAAACCCCGTCTCTACTAAAAATACAAAAATTAGCTGGGCATGGTGGTGCACGCCTATAGTCCCAACTACTTGGGAGGCTGAGGCAGGAGAATTGCTTGAACCTAGGAGGCGGAGGTTGCAGTGAGCCGAGATCGTGCCATTGCACTCCAGCCTGGGTAACAAGAGGGAAACTCTGTCTCAAAAAAAAAGAAAAAACAAACAAATAAATAGTCCCATCAAAAAGTGGGCAAATGACATGAGTAGACATTTCTCAACAGAAGATATACAAATGACCAATAAACATATGAAAAAATGATCAACATCACTAATCATCAGGGAAATGCAAATTAAAACCGCAGTGAGATACCACCTAACCCCAGCCAGAATGGCCATGATTAAAAAGTGAAAAAAAAAAGAAAGATGTTGTCATGGATACGGTGAAAAAGTGATGTTTATACATTGCTGGTGGGAATGTAAATTAGTACAACTTCTGTGGAAGACAATAGGGAGATTCCTTAAATAACTAAAAGTAGGTCTACTCTTTGATTCAGTAATTCCACTACTGGGTGTCTACCCAAAGGAAAAGAAACCCTTATATGAAAAAGACACCTGCGACCGGGTGTGGTGGCTCACGCCTGTAATTCCAGCACTTTGGGAGGCCGAGGCAAGTGGATCACCTGAGGTCAGGAGTTCAAGACCAGCCTAGCCAATGTAGTAAAACCCCATCTCTACTAAAAATATAAAAATTAGCCAGGCGTGGTGGCACGTGTCTGTAGTCCCAGCTACTTGGGAGGCTGAGGCAAGACAATCGCTTGAACCTGGGAGGCAGAGGTTACAGTGAGCCAAGATTGTGCAACTGCACTCCAGCCTGGGCAATAGAGCAAGATGCTGTCTCAGAAAAAGAGAAAGAAGAAGACCCCTGCACACATATGTTTATCACAGCACTATTCACAACTGTAAAGATACGGAACCAACTTAAGTGCCCATCAACCAATGAGTACATAAAGAAATGTGGTATATATACACCATGGAATACTACTCAGCTGTAAAAAAAAAAAAAGAACTAAATTTGTTTTTTGCAGCAATACTTGGATGGAGCTGGAGGCCATTATTCTAAATGAACTAACTCAGGAATGGAAAACCGAACACTTTATGTTCTCAATTATAAGTGGGAACTAAGTTACGAGTGCACAAAGGCATACAGACTGATATAGTAAACTTTGGAGACTCAGAAGTGCAGAAGGTAGAAGGGTAGGAAGGAAGGAAGGGATAAAAAAAAAACCCTATATATTGGGTGTAGTGTACACTACTCAGGTGACAGATCCACTAATATGTCAGATTTCACCATTGTACAATTCATCCATGTAACCAAAAACCACGTATTCTCCAAAAGCTGTTGAAATAGATAGACAGATGGATAGACAATAAATAGATGCATCTGTATCTCCCCTATGTATAATATATAATACAATCTCTCTGTAATAAATACATGTTTAAAGCACAGTGCTACCTTTCAAATTTTTTAAAAATCAATGAGCACAGTATTTGAAAATGCATTTGATTTGATATCAGCAACAGAATTATGACACAAAGTTTAATACAACTTTTGGACTTAGGCCTGATATTTATCAATCAGCTAATTACCATTAGGCTGCAAGACAGTCTTGCTGTTGTCTAAGAAAATTTCAGGATCTACACATTGAAAGACTTCTTAACACTGTCATTTGCAGACTCAAGATAAGTCCCATTCTCAGAACCCTGAAATAAGTTATAGTTTCGTCTGACAAGATCCATAAAGAGGTCACCTTGAGTTAAAATCATTATAGGCAAATATTTTTACTGTGGATATCCTGTGTCCCTATACCCTGTTCTTGTTTTGTTTTGTTTTTTAATGCTTTCAGCCATTTGGTCTTCATAGAAACAAGTTCCAAAAGTCGAAATATTAATTATTACCTTAAATACTTGAGTCAAATTTCCTATTTGCCTAAGTGAAGCCGCCTTAGCCGCTCTGTGTATCCCAAAATATATGCAACTCGCCTGCATCTGGTTAATCAGTGAGAATTGACCCCATCGTGTTCAAAAGTCAAGAAAAAGAATTGAGAATAAGTCTCAGATACCTTCCCAACTTAATACTGCCTGAGGGAAAAAAAAATCTTTCAGGACTATGTAGACTCTTCTAATTTATTATCAACTCGCTGACGTCTCTGGTATTTCTCGCTCTGCTTTTTGAGTTCTCTTTTCTGATATTGAGAGACTTCTGAGTGTATTGCTTTTTGGATTTAGCTTTTCATGAGGAAGACTCGTTTAGAAACCAAAGCGTAACAAGTGGTTGTTAAGGTAAATGACAGCTAAGCAGCAGCGGGTCCCAGTGCTTTCCGTCGCCACAGAAACATAAGCACAGTGACCTCTAGTGGACACACCATAGCCAGAAAGCCTAACGCTCAAAGTGGAGGTCATTCATTGAATGATAAAAGCCCTTTTATTTTTTCTTTTGATGTGGAGTTATTGTCAGATTCTTCCAAGAATCATAACTGAGGCAATGTGAAAAGTGATCCTTTATCTCCATACTTCCTCTTCAATCTCTTTTCTTCATATCAATCAGGAACTTTTATTAATGAAAACTCTGCAATGTGGCTGGCTCTCACTCCATCATGGGCTCTTCATTTCCCTCCACCTATGCGGACTGCACCACCATCTAACTCAGTAGGGCGGCGGCCTGGCAGGTGCTTTCATTATTGTGGGGCTTAATGAAAAACAGGTGCTGGCTTTGCCCTAAGCCGACTGATTCAGAATCTCTAGGCGGGATCTGAGAATTATTTTCAGAAATCCACATATGAGTCTAATACCCTTATAAAGGTCAAAGCCCACCATTCTCTGCCTATACCATTTTACTTTAATTAAAATATTTTTTATTTTAATTCTTAATTCAATTTTCAACAGATAATATAGTTATGTGATGCCAAAAACAGAAAATAAGCACAAATATTTTTGTATCCAGCAGAACATTTCCCTACAATTCTCTCATCCATCCAGTCCCCCATAAACAAGTGCACCACGGGGCCATTTGTCCAAGGTGGTGCCCTGTCCTCTTAGGGTTTTTCTCTGCTGCTACAAGTGAATACAAATATAAATTACCATCTTCCCCATTTTTATACGAAGGGTAACATACTATACAAAGCAAATAATACTATAATGTACAAAGTTTTTATACTTTGCTACTGTTTCTCTTTTAGATCTTTTCGTATCAGTGCATAGAAAGCTTCCTCATTCTACTTTTCTAAAACTGCGTGTCATTCCTTTCCATGGGCATATCATATATTCAAACCAGTTCCCTGTTGAAAGATAATGTTTTCCCCACCCTTTTGCTATTGAACAATGCTCCAGTGACTGACCTTGCACATAGATAATTTCATGTGTGTGCCAGGAAAAAAACTTCCAAAGCGGAATTGGTAGATCAAAAATAATTTATAATAATATAATTTTTAAAAATAAAATAAATAATTATTATTTTTTTATGGTTTAATTAAAAAATATGTTTGATCTTTGTACCCATGTTCCTGGCTCAAAGCTTGGGAATTTGGAATTTCCTGACAGGAGGATATTTGGTTATTCATAACAAGCCCTTTTTGACTGTACCTGAGTTTATGCTAAAGAGGTGACTCATGACAAGGCCCCATAGCTTCAAGATCGGAGTTGGTCACCAGAAAAGCCAGGCAGGTGATTCGGGGTTAGAACTTTTAACTCCACCCTCTGACCTGTGGGGAGGGGAAAGAGACTAGACATGGAGTTCAGTCTTGTGACCAGTGAGGTAGTCAGCCACGTCTACCTAATGGAACCCATGTAAAACCCTCGGACCATGAGACTCGAAGAACTTTCCAGCTGGTGAACACATCATGTGCTAGGAGCCCTGTGTTCCCCTGACCTCATATCTTGCTCTATCCATCTCTTCCATTTAGATATTCCTAGGTTGTATCCTTATTATAAAACTGTAGCATTCTCAGTTCTGAGAGCCATGTTAGTGAATTTACTGAATGTGAAGGAGGTCACATGGGATCCCCCAAATTTGTAGTCAGCTGGGCAGAAGTATAGGTAGCTTGGGATACCTGAGGTTTGTGGCTGGTGTCAGACGTGAAGGCAATTTGGTGACTAGGTCCTTAGCATGTGGGGTCCTTGCTAAATCTATGTATTTAGTATCAGAATGGAATTGAAGTGCTGGGCACCCAGTTGAAGTCATAGAATCAGTATCAGAACACCATTATCACAATCCAATATGAGGAGCCTTTGTGGCATGATGGAAATCCCAAATCTTTCAGTTCTTTACTTACCTGATCGCTTTGCAGCACTAGACACGGCTGACCAGTCTTCATTCCTAAAACCCTCCTCTACTGGTTTCTGAAAACTAAACTTTTGGCTTTCCTCCTACCTCTGACCACGTCTTCCCAGGTTCCTTTGCAGGCTCTCCTTTATCTTTTTGTACCTAAAATAGTTCTCCAGGTATCTTTTCCCAGGTCCAATCTCCAGTGCATTGATGACTTCTAAATTTGTATCCCCAGTCCCCCAGACTGCTGATGACCAACAGTCCACCTAATTTTTGGTCATTTCCTCACAGATGCATTGAAATCACTAAAATGAAACTCTCCATCTCTTTGCTTTACTTCTGTGCTCTCTGTTCCAAACCTGCTCTGGCTCATGTATTCCAGTCAACGGGAACTACAGCCATGCCCAAGCAGACACCCTATTGGAGTTGTCCTCTGTGATTTGCCCGTCGTTGAAGGCATCCTAATTAGTGCAGCCAACGTTCTGCCAAACAAGAGGAATTGCCTCTTGTGGAAAATATAAAAATAAAACAGAAGATTTAAATGCAAATGAAGAAGATTTAGTCATGACTGAAGTGCACAGGTTAGGAAAGTGCTCTCTGGTGGACCAAGGCATTACCTTGGACGCTAAGACATGAAGCAGACCCTAAATGGACTCACTTTTACAGAAGACGCAGATGCTTCTCCCAGAGATGGAATTAAGGCAAGTCCAAAAACTTGGAGGCTACCTATTCACCAACCTTTGTTTAAAAAAAATTTATAATTTCTGCAGGATGCCTATGTGATCACAGTGCTTAGTGATTTATATACATTGTTTCATTATTGCTCACAACAGGGCTGGGCGCGGTGGCTCATGCCTATAATCCCAGCACTTTGCAAGGCTAAAGCAAATTTTCACTATGCTTTCCAGGAATTTGAGACCAGCCTGGCCGACGTGGTGAAACCCTGTCTCTGCTAAAAATACAAACCATTAGCCAGGTATGGAGGCACACACCTGTAATCCCAGCTACTTGGATGACTGAAGCACGAAAATTGCTTAAACCTGGGAGGCAGAGGTTGCAGTGAGCTGAGATCACACCACTGCACTCTAGCCTGGGTGACAGAGTGAGACTCAGTCTCAAAAAAAAAAAAAAAAAATTCTCATAACAACCCTGTAATCTAAATGTTGTTTTCTCCCAAGGACGGTCTAACTTGTCAATTCAATGGCTTGAATTCAAGTCTCCCGCTAAAACCTGTAGCATGAACCATGACAGTGACCAAGGTCTTTCTTTCTTTCTTTCTTTTTGTTTTTTTTTTTGTCACAAAGGTAGTCCAAAAAGTTATCTGACAAATGCTACCTCCCTCTGAGTTTTTTAGGCTGAGCCAATAGCATCAGTCTAACTGCCCCATGGTTTTTATTCTGTTTTATTATGAAGCAATGATTCATACAGTCAGAACTTCACAGAGTTAAATTCCTTTTTGTATACTATTAAGCAAAAATAGCAAAGTGCAGGATAGCATAATTACTTTTGTACAAAAATATGTACTTTACAAATGGATACTATTTTAGGATATTTGCTTTTTTATAATGGAATGTTGGGGATAAGAAGGGAATGGGGATGCAGCTAATCCTTTCAGTTTTGTACAGTTCTGAGCAAATTAAATTTGTAAGTGGGTTAAGTGGATGGAGGGATCATGGTCCATGTTTTGGCTTATTTTCATGCCTCTTGGGATTAAAAAATCAAGATTCATTACTTGAAAAACTACCTTTTAGAGTCACTCTCAAAGCATTTTTCTACAAAGAGCCTTTTAGATAAACATCTTAGGAAAGTACAGAGGGTGAAGAGGATTTCATGAGGAAATCTTCTTTCTGGGTTCTGACAAGGTGTGTCATTTAAATGAACAATTCTGCATGTCACTCTTCACCTGAAAAATACTGAATGCTCCCAGAGTACCATGAACGAAGATCCTCTTTGTCCTTGAGCCAAACCCATATGTAGTTAAAGACAAAGTCATCTTGCTTTGAAAAGTTCAGACAAAGAGTTGACTACAGTACTTTACCACTGAGAAGCGATAAGACCCTGGCACACTCTTGTGGTTGGGGTACCTTTCACTCTTCCACCTGTCAAGGAAGAGAGACTTTTCGATCTATTTTCTTAAAAGTGGCCTTGCAACTTTATAAAGGTGTTTGCAGAAGTACTTCAACTGAATTTATATTGGCATTTAGAAGACTTGAAGATAAAAGCTTCACGTAAGAAAAATACTATGTTTTCTTATTACTTATTATTGAGTAATGAGACATTTCACGAAACACATGAGAGAAGTATGTTTTACGTGTATGTGGTCCTATTGGGTATGTTGAATACCTTCTAATAGCTATTCTGAATATTAAGTTTCAAGCCTTTTCAGTCAAAGGATGTAATTTATAAGAGTACCCTTAAGTAGGATGTAGAGGTCAGATGTTGGGCAGGAAAGCAAACAAACACAGAAACTAACAAATTTTCACTACGCTTTCCGGGAAAGGGGCACTTTACCTGAGTTCTGAAGGACAAGTGGCAGTTAACTAGATTAAAGGAGGGGAAAAGTAGAAAATATTTCAGGCAAAGAGAATATCCTGTCTGAGGTCCCCAGCCATGAGGAAAGACAGCAGTATACAAGAAACTGAAAGAAAGCCATGGAACTCAGATGGCTTCAGGGACAGTGGCTCCCGAAGAAGGCGACCATGGAATTGTAGGTTATGCTGGTTTTGCCTCTATCCAGAAACTGACAGAAAATCACCAAAAGGCTTTCAATAGGTGTGGGATGGTTTTTAAGGCACTGTCAAAAAGTCAGCAGCTTGGGATTAAATTTTGTCCCTTTGTGGGTAATCCTTTTTCACCCTGGCTACTTTTTAATTATGACATGTTTTGTGTGTATTAGTTCTCTTCACCAACTGTGAAAAACCAAAACCATCTCTTCAGGTATTTTTCCTTTCCCCTCTTCGCTGTCTCTTCTTCATTGAGAACACTGTCTGGATGCGTGTTAGATCTACTTACTTTGTCTTAATCTCCCTATCAGGTTTTCCATGTCTTTTTCTTTCTATACTGCATTCTGGGAAATTTCTTCAGAACACTCTGGTTCACTAATTCTTCAGCCTGCACGAATTTTTTCCTTTTTTTTTTTTTTTGTCATTTCTAGATGTTCTATTTGCTTCTTTTTCAAACTTCCATGTTCATCTTCTTTATAATCCTATTCACTATTCAGGTTTTTCAGTTTTTCCTTCATTTTTAAATTAAGCTTTTAGTTTTGAGATAAAGACTCACGTGCAGTTGTAAGAAATAATACAGAGAGATTCCATGTGCCATTTACCCAGTCCCCTCAGTGGTAATGAAACTATAAAATGTGTTGTAAAACTTTAGCACAGTGTCACACTGGGACTTTTTTTTGTTGTTGAGATCAAGTCTTGCTCTGTTGCCCAGGCTGGAGTGCAGCGGCACAATCTTAGCTCACTGCAACCTCCGCCTCCCAGGTTCAAGCAATTCTCCTGCCTCAGCCTCCTGAATAGCTGGGATTATAGGCATGCACCGTGCCTGGCTAATTTTTGTATTTTTAGTAGAGATGAAGTTTCACCATATTGGCCAGGCTGTTCTCAAACTCCTGACCTCAAGTGATCCACCAGCCTCGGCCTCCCAAAGTGCGGGGATTATAGGCATGAGCTATTGCACCCAGCCTAGGACCTTAATTTTTAAAAAACATGTTAAACTACCTTTTATGTGTCTGATAGTGCCAATAGTAGAAAGTGCTTTGTGGGTCTTTTTAAAAATTATTCACTTATTTGTGTTAGTTCTTATTCATGGTATCTTTCTTCCTCAGGTATCTCATCATTTCTGATGAGGACATTTTTTTTTTCTTGGAAATTTATATGGAGGGGCTGACTTAGACTTTTCACTGAAGCTGATTCCAACAAAGAAAAATGCCTTTGCTTCTGTCTGGCTTCTTGTAGCATTCTGAACCCAGGTCTCCTTTATACTAAATTCTTGATGAGAGATATTTCTGGATGACCCAAATAGTATGAATTTAGGCTGCAAATCCACATGAAGACTGAGTTGTGGATGCATAGAAGGAGTGTGCTGGAGTTGGTGAGACTCAGGCTTACATCCAGTTCACTCTTTCACAAGGAGTTGCTGAAGACAATGTGTCCAGAACAGCCCTTTACTTGGTTTAATACTCTGATATCACCATCTTGAAAACCTTAATATCTTCTTACCAAGTAGCCCACATTTTCATTTTGCCCTGGAGCCCCCTGTGTTATCTAGTGGGTCCTGCAAGGGGTATGGCCCTTTGGGTATCCCAGCTGTCTAAGGCGAGGTTAACTATTGGATGGGACCTTGTCTTCTGTACCCTGTAATTGGCACATCCCCAAAACCCAAAGCTCCCATTTTCTAGTTTGGTAAGAACAACTTACATGCTCTTAATACCCCTCTACCTTTCTGTTTTGACTTTTTCCTGAATGCCCTTCTCTTTTTTTCAGGTCATCAATGCTTTTGGTGGCTAGTTTAAAATCTTCCAATGCTGTCTCCCACTGCTGACTCCTCTTCTCAGGAAGGCCCCTCCAGGCTCACTGTTCCCTATACAGGATCACCAGCATCCTTCTCGATGATGCCCCTTCTGTTCCCTTTCCAACTCCAAATCTAGAAGACCCTAATTTGCTTTCCAATATGTTAAGGCATTAGCTCTACCCCCTAATTCTTTCAGGGTTTATTTAGCCCTTTGAATTCTCAAAAGCTTTTCTTCTTTCTAAAATCACTGCTTTTGCAAATCTAAAGCTCTGCCTTTTGAAATCTCTGTTAAAAGATTTTTAAATATGCTTAGAAATTGAAAAGGTAAATACCATGTGTTTTCTCTTTGCATTCCTCCTGTAGTAAGCTAGTCTTCCCTGGGGACAGGGTACCTCTCAATCAGTGGTGTGAGGGGAAGGGGTCGACATAGCAAAACCCTGCTTTATGACTCCCACTGTTGCCCCACCACACATTGCATGAGTGCTTGGGGTCTCCGAGTCCAGCTCCACAGCTGACCATCCCAGTTACAGGAGCAAATATTAATAAATTTATGTTTTGGATACAAGCCAGCTTGAGTTGAACTTCTTACCTTACAACTGAAAGACTCTCCATCAGTCCAATGGTTGACCAGATGGTGGATAGTTACCAAACCCTTTTCTCAAGAATCCAACCACAGCATTGCGGTACTGTGAGCTCCAACAGCTATTTATTTAGTGGAAATGGCAACAGGCAAAGCCAGTTTATGACGTTTAAAGTATGGCTTTGAATTTGAGCTTTCAGCTCAAAAAAGAAGAAATTTACAAATGTGTCAAGCACTGAAAATACAAAAGTTAGTTACATTTATTGGAGAGCAGAATGAGACCAGATATATTCTTCCAGATGGTGACAGCTCAATACTCTATCAGGTATTTCAGGTTGTTTAGGGGGTACACATCATTATGGCTGAAATCTCTGGAAACTAGAGTGAATTCATTAAAATGAGATGAACTGTATTTCTCATTTCTGCTTTACATTTGGATAAGCTGTCCTCTTCCATTTTATCAGAAGCATAATCTTAAGTAGGGTTTAAAGGAAAAAGCACCAGAAAGCATTGCTTTCTGAAAATCTATGTAAAAGCCCAGGAAATATTTTTCTATAGACTAAGAAACTTGTTGCTTCTTCAGAATACTGCATCTCTTTTCTTATTCTTTTTCTTTAGTATATTTAAATTTTAAAAAATTATTTTGGAATTTTTCTCCTTTTGCTTGACTTTCTGCATAGAAAAGTCCCACCATTTCAGTTCTTCCACCTTGTAAAGATTTACCATCTTTCCATCTCTCTCTATGCTCTGATTGAGTGTGACATCCATTCCGAGGTTTTGAAGAATTCTTCTCATCCCTTGGATGTTCTGGGAGCTGCGCTGCACCCCTCTGGGTAATTTCCTCCTTGGAAACAGAGTTTCCATGCTTCAGCCTTCCTTGCCTCCCTCAGGAGCAATTAGAACCATATACTAAATGGCACGCAAATAAATACTACAGTAAATACAGGGCTTTACCGGAAGCAAAGGTGTAAGTAGCTTGATGGAAGAAGATAAGGACTTGTGGATAAGAAGCGGTATGTCTACGGTGCAAGGAGAGAGGACAGGGACATTCTCAGCGGTGGCCGGTGGAGAGCAGGTGCCAGCTCTGTGAAATGCAGCGGTGCCAGAGGTGGATGCTCTGGTTTTATTTTGCACAAAGATTAAGGAGACTCATGCAGTTAGGATTTTTAGGCAGAACAAATGACCAGACAGAGCTCAGAATACAAATTTGGGATTGAGAGCATTTCATGTATACTATGGTGTTCCTCCATAGCTGTGCCAGTGGAAACTGCTAATGCTTGCAGTCACTTTCTGGAGGGGAAACTGTGTATGAGCCAATGAGACTTCTATATTTTATTGACACTTTTCTGTTGATAGACATCAAGATGACGCATAGGCAGGAAACGTACACTATAGCACAACAGACCAGACTTGCATTGGCTCTCAGGACAGCCCTGGCTTCCATGCTAGCTTCTGATTTGTTTTTTGTTTTAAATTTGTTGTCCTCAGGGATTGCCTTAATACCTTGGAAGTTCAGCAATGCATTGAAAGATAAGTTTGCTGGAATTTATCCTTCGTGTGGGTGTTTTTAGCAGAATGGCATTTTCAGGACATCTGGTCCTTTCATCCTTTGTTTTCTGGCTTCTCTAGACTGCTCTACACTCAGCTCCCTGTTTTCTGGGAGGTCTCTGGGCCTGGGAGATGTGAGGCTTGGTTAGTTCTCTGAGAAGCATTCAGACAGCAGTGTCCACAAATAACCACAGAACCAAAGCAAAGGCAATAAAGAGCACTGGAAAACAAAGGAATTTGTTCTGAAGGCAAGAACTCCCTAGCATAAAGGGCCGACATCCCTTCTCTGAGAAAAGCTAAAACCGAAATGACATATCAGGTGTTTCAAAGACAATTTCCTAGACTGCAGTACAGCATGATATTGTAGTAGGAAATCATGGAACATGATACTAGCTATATTATGGATTGCCTCCACATCAAGCAAAAGCTAAGATCAGAACCAATGAAACACTCACTTGCATTAATTAGTTAATTAAAGTAATCGCAGAAGGTACAAGGAGGCCCCAGCAAAGCCATGAGACTCCCACACGGCCACTGGAGTCTGGATTGAGCCTACCCCATGTCAGCACCTCCCCTCATTCGCTTCACTGTCCCCAAGGAAAAAATAATCAATTCTGCCTTCAGTGACAGGACAGTCAACACACACCTGACCTTTTCTGGTAAAGTAAATTTTTGCCAATGAGTTGCTATGGCTTTAACAATAGTTTGCTTCCTAAAAACAGTTTTTTCCTGATTACACTTTTCAGGTTTCCGAGGTAGATAGAAAACCACGAGATGGCAGTCACATTTTATTGTGATCAGTATGCTATTAACCCTATTCCAAGAGGTGGAAATTGTGGTTTCGTCTCATATTACTTAAAGTTCGAACAATTAAATCATTTTGGACTTTCTGGATAATAAATGAGAGCCTGTGTAGGAGGAATTTATTGTGAAAACAAACATTTCCTCAAACTACAAATATCTTTTTCTTAAGATTAGTGCAATATAAGAACACCCACTATTTCCAGTGAAGATTTCACCTAAAACAACTAGTCAGATGAGAATCATGCATTACTTGTATGGCATGTCAAGATGATAAACTACACTATGTAACTTTTAAAAAGAATGAATCATAAAGCTGTCTTCCTTATAAGAGCTGCACAGCCTTCTGGAGAACACTTTGGCTGTACTCAGAAAAAGTCTGTGGATCCCCACTCCTCAGTGTCATTGGCATCGGGGTGGGATGAGCTGTTTTGACAGTGCGCCTGATCCAGAGACGGTGAGACAGACACCAGAGAGGCAGGCGGTGCCCGGCCATGGCCACAGGAAGCCAAATGGCCCCAGCCATTACCTGAGGTTGGCACGCTGACTAGCACAGCCTCAAGAGGCGTTCTCAGTCACGGAGCAGCCTAAGGATGGCACAGGCTTCTAGAGAGACCGTGTACATCCTTTCAAGTGTTCTACCTGTCTCCCTAGGATACATCTGGACTTTTGGTGAAATCTAGGAACATCTGAAGCCCAACCTGATTAACACTTAAATTGGAACCGAAACTACCCGTCTTTCCAATGCACAAAACAAACGCACACACATACACACACTTTTTTGTTGTAGAAATATCACAAGAGAAACAAAACTCTGGTATCAACTAAGATCTCCCCACTCGCGCACGTGCGGATATTTTCTAGAACCGCCACTTGCAGAGTTTATGGGAGTCCCAGTTCTGGTGCTAGTTGCTTTTCATTTGCTTTTCCCTCTCCATCCTTCCCTGCCTTGCTCTGTGCACCCAGAAGGTGACTTTGCAGGTTGCATCAACTGAGCTCCTTTGCTTTCTGGCCTCTAGGTTGGGTTTGGCCAATGGAAGCACTTGCAGGATATCAGATGCCGGACGGGGAAAGAGGAAGAGCTATTTATTTCCTGTACTTCCTCACTGCCTTGCCATGGCTCCAGCAGTGGCACATTCTGCAGTCATGGCTCTGGGCAGGCAGCCTCCCTTCCAAGATTCCAAGCTCTCTGTGGACTTGGGTAACACGATTATTGCCCCTTTACCCCTCAAGGGCTAGGAGTGTAAAGGCTTCTCTCTATTGCTAGTTCCTGGATGCTTCACCTGCCCTCGCTGTTTCCCTCAATGCCTCAACCCACCTCCGTCTTCTTCATTAAACACTTCTTGGTTAAACCCTCTGAGGGTGTCAGCTTTCCCTCTTGGTGTCCTGTTGAACATGCACACCTTCCCACAGATTTCCTTAAACTCCTAAAAGTCATGTTGTCATATGTTCATTGCTACCCAGGCATTCCTGCTCCCTCACTTGTAGATCTAAAAAATAAGCAGCTTCTCTAGTAGTTTCTAAACAAAGCAAGATTTTAAGACGTCATTCATGAGTCATATTAGCATTCACTGGAAAGCTGAGGACAATATGAAGTGGTCACATTACATACGCCAGCCGACAACTTAAAAATCCATTTTAGATACATCTAGCCTAGTGTATGGACCATAGATTCTGGAGTTAACTCCATGGACCAAGCTCTACCACTTCCTTGCCACTCCGATCTTGTGTCAAATTACATATTTTCCCTGGGCCTCAGTTCTCTCCTCCCTCCTTTCCTCTCTTCCTCATTCCTTCCTACCTCCATTCTTTTCTTCCTTCTCTCCCACCTTTCCTTACTCCCTTCTTTCTTTCTCTTTTGTAAACTGGGGTGGTCACAGCTCTTACCTAGGATCCTGAGGATTGAACAGGTTAGTGCATGCACAGTTCTTAGGTGTCTGGCAATATTAAGGACACTAAGTATCAGCTATCATTTATTGTATTATTATTATTAGACATTCTCCAAAATCCTTCTCAGCTGGGTTTCTTGATTTCACTTGGACCCTATATCAACTTGCCACCTTTTTTTCACAGCTTTCTCATCCATATCTCCTTCCTCTCACTTGTTTTCTTTTGAGCGGCCCCTACGATGGGTGGAAGAACAGCAAAGATTTTTTGCCAGGGTCCTATCTATCTCTGTAAACAATTTGAGTCAATCAAAATCAGTGTGTCAGCCTCATATTGGCTGATCAATCTCATGTAATTCCACAAAGGAAATTCTATGTTGGACAGTAAGGATGATCCGCTTTCCAAGCCTCCCTCCTGGAACTGGGGTCTGGTCCCAGGGACCCGGGAGAATCTGTCAGCACAGTCCTGTGAGCTCTTCAGAGCATCTAGTCAACCCCACAGGTGTAGAGTGTGGGATAGACAGTCAGAGAGTACCCCAAAGAAGAGAAACAGAGACCAGGGCCCAGGGGGAAAAACCTGGGGCCTCATGCACTTCCTGGCCTCACCACAGTGCGGCCCACCCAGAAGGCTCTGCCAGCCCATCAGTCAGAGACACCAAAGGATGACTTAGAAGATTCTTGAGGAAATCAGCAAAGCTTGGGCTCCTCTGAGGCTCAGACCTGGTCTCCTCACCCACTTCCTTTTTGATTTTCCCAGGGAGTCTCCTCTCTCTAGAAGCAGAATAATTTTTAATGTTCTAGTTCCCACTCCCAGGCTTCCTGAGAAAGTCAGGTTACTCCATTGTCAAAGGTGCCTGCCATTTAGAAGGATCTAATCTCCTTATGGGGCACTTGCAATGATAAATTTTTGACAAAGTCAAATGAGAAAAAATAAGATGAAGCTACCTTTAATTCTGCTACCAAGAACTATCACCTGGCAACATTTGGGCATGTGGAGCGTTCTGCAGCTTGAGCAAACAGGTAGGTCAAGATGTGCAAATATAAAAAATTATTTCTACTACATAAGACAGGACATCCAGTTATATTTGAACTTCAGATAAGCAACACTCATTTCTTAGTATAAGTATATCTCATGGAATATTTGAGGCATAGTTTACACTAGAAAACATTATTTAAAATCCAGATTTAACCAGGTGTCCTGTATTTTTATTTGTAAATATGACACATTGTTAAGTGGAAAAAAAAGCAAATTGCCGAATCTTATGCTTATATTGAGTCTCTTTATGTAAAGAAAAAACTATTCTATACATAAACATGCTTATGTACATGCACATGCACTCCCATAGATATAAAGCTCTGGAAGAATATACACAAAACTAATGTTTCTTGGATGTTGAATATAGAAAGGAAAGAAGCTTTTACTTTTCACTTTACACACTGTTTTGATTTTAAGAGACTGGGTCTCACTCTGTCACCCAGGCTGAAGTGCAGTGGCATGATCATAGCTCACTACAGCCTCGAACTCCTGGGCTCAAGGGATGCTCCTGCCTTAGCTTCTGGAGTAGCTGGGATTACAGGCATGCATCACCATGTCCTTCCAGTTTTTTTTTTCTATTTTATTACATACCAAGTTCTCGCTATATTTTCCAGGCTGGTCTTGAACTCCTGGGCTCAAGGGATCCTCCTGCCTCAGCCTCTTGAGTAGCTGGGATTACAGGCAAGCCACTGTATTCAGCTGCTTTATGTACTTCTATGTTATTTACATTTTAAAATTAAGCATATTTTGTGACAAAGCATCTTAAAAGATATAATGGATATAATATGGGCGAAAATACTTATAAAATAAGTGAAAAAGCAAAAGGTAAAACTGTGTATATAGTATAATTACATCTATCATTATTAAATACCCTGTGTAAGAACATACACTAAAAAATGAACTGGTTCTTGACATGGTGCTAGGGGCTACCTCATTTACTGTCTGTTCACTCAAGTGGTACGTATTTGATTCTGCTGTTTGACTTGCTTACTCCTCGTTTAGGTTATCTGCAATTTACTGATAGACGGGAAGATTGAAAGCCCACAGAAAACATACTAACTCCTAAGTAAGGCCTTAGGCTGTGAGCTCATGGATCAAGTCCAGGCTGGCATTATGCATTGGGTTAATGCTCAGTTTCTGTCATGGTAATACCAAGAGTCCCAGGGAGGTAAATGTCCCCAAAAGAGTTGGAAAAATTGAAGTCTCCTGGCACTATTTTAAAGGCTTGTGGTTTACTCTGAAAACCTAAAATTGTGTCTCTGAGGCACTAGAACTTTGATATATGAGGAATCTAGTGTTGAGAACATGCTATTGATCTTTCTCACTTCTGCTTCTAAGGCTTATGATGATGGGTTTACACATGTTTAAAAAGTAAATCTAAGCAAGCATCTTTTGGAATGTTCTATGTTCTTTTTAAATTTTTTTAGGAAATGGACCTTTTTAACAAATGGAGAGCTCTGTAATTTAGTGTTGAGAACTTGCTATTGAATGAACTTTCTCATCTTTGTTCACAGAAACCATCATGTAAAACTTTAAAACATTTGGTTTTACATAATATTGGCAATTGTATACATTTAATTTTAATCTCTACAAGTGTCACCCAGCCATGAACTTGACCAATTGAGCCTTTCAGTAAACATCACACCCGAAAACTTCTCCAAATTTTATGTTTCTATTTCACTTGATAACATACTTTCATTTTTGAATCCTCCAATCTCCTGCACCTGAAAATAGTCTCTCAAGCAAACCATTTGTTCCCTTCGATTCTATTTTTAAAATGGCTTTCCTTTGGACAGGGCAATTAGAGCAGCTGCAAGAGTTGCTGTTCGTTCATGCATGACAAAAAGTCTCACACCAAGGCCCTCCCTGAGCCACTCTGAATGTAGCCCTAAGCAGGTGAACTCTGCTGATAGAGAGATGGAGCGTCCCCTCTCAACCAACTGGTGCCAGGTTTAGAAATATTTACAATAAATTTGTGGGTACAAAAAAAGAATAATTTACAGCAGTTAATATTAAAAATTACTTTTTAATGACATATTATCTGATAACACTGAAGACCTAATAGAAGTGAAGAATCTGTTTATGCTTGTGTTAGGTTTTAATTAAAAGGGATTCAAATATAGGTCCCACTCTTAGGAAGCTGCTAGGATGAGACACAGAACAAGTGATACATGTTATATGTAATACTTAATACTTCTGCATGCTGTGTACTCTCATTCTACTAAGCACCTTCACCTGCTTTATCACATCCTCTCAACCACCCGGTGACGTGGGTTGCTGGGAAAACAAATAAGAACAGCGTGAATTGGTCACCAGCAGATTAAGTGATATTAAAACGTGAAACGTCATTTCATCATTTCCTAGTCCAAGGCTATGTGATCTAATTTTAAACACCAGTTAAATGGAAGCTCAGGTGAAAAGAGGACATGTACTCCCCTTGATGGGTGTTTGGTAACCCAGCCTGCACCTCTGTCCTGCCAGCCGCAGCCATGGCAGGCCGCCCGTGCTGCTGAAGTTTATCCACAAGATCCATGACTCTTCTGGGCACGTCCTTCAAGTGGCCACAACCAGCAGTGCCAGTCTGAGTTTATGAGGTGAGGGATAGAGGTAAAGGCCAGTCTGGAGTTAGAAAAGCAGGTAGTCACCAAAGCTTGCTTCAGAAGAGATCAAATATTTGGCCCCACTTCCAAGCCCATGATAAGCACTTTTTAAGCCCTAACTCCATGAAAGGAACCATATTTCTTCTCAGAGAATAACTCAGGCATGGAGGATATGGCTTACAATAATGTGAGCTCAACTTATATTAAAATACTTTAGACTCTTGAAGGGCTTTAGAGCAGAGCTGTCAAAGGATACAGCCATCCATATGTCTTCTCGTTTTGATGGTAGTGTTTAGATCTTCTTCCTACATAAACTTGAGAAATAAATTAGGGCTAGAGACCCTGCTTGAAGTCCTTGGTGCCTCCCCAAACACATGGCAGTGCTGAGACACAGTGCAAGTTCAATACATCTTGGCTGAGTGAATCCTAATTGTTAATTCATCATGGTGCATTCTAATGTTAAGACAGAATTAAAAGACATCCGTGTAGAGAATGTGTTCTATTTTTTCTGCTTGGCAGGCAGAGAGTGAAAATTTCCCTTTACACTTTCCCTTCAAACTCTCCCCTCCCCCAGAGCCTGCCATCTGCTCTGGAATATCAACATTCACGCAGGGTTATCCCTAGTGAGCCTTTTTAGACAATGTTTTGTCATGAACTATAAGTAGCAATGATCTAGAAGAGAGATTAAAGATGAATTTACGAATTCTCCTCCCCTTCCCACCTGAGCAGTACAGTACAGATATGCCACATTTAGTCATAAAGCTGAATAACCCCCCAAAGAAGTGCTTGTGAAAAAGTGCTGTATGTAAATTCATAATGCCAGCTTGCATCACTCTTTCAACTACCTGCTCATCTTCACTCATCAACAGAATCCATTACTGGGCAGCTTCTGTGGGCAGGTATGGTGAGCAGGTACAGTGGAGGATGGATAAAACACTGACATTCTCCACAGACCTTACAAAAGGCTTGGAAGATGAAACTTATAATTACAATACAAGCAGGAAGTGATAAAGTGCAGAAAGAAAGATACACATGTGGTGGTATAAGAATTCTTGCAAAAGACCAATTCCTATGTTTGGGAGTCAGGGAGAATATTTTTGAGGCATCTGAACTAAGCCTCGAGCAATGGGTAGAATTTCATTATATACAGTCAGGATCCGGTAGGGAATAGCAGAAGAAGAAGCATAAAAGTAAGAAATTGCACAACTATGGGCAAAAAATAGTGAATGAGTAATCTGGTTTCATCAGCATGAGGATACATCAGGAGGAACAACAGGAGATAAACATGAGACTCTTGCTAGATCAGGAGTCAGATTCTGTTCAAGCTATAAGTTTAGACATTATTCCATGGGCATCTTTGTGCACAGTAGTGGACCTTAGAGCTTTGTTTGAAGAAGTCTGAACCAAGCCGGGCACGGTAGCACATGCCTCGAATCCCAGCTACTTAGAAAGCTGAGGTGGGAGGATTGCTTGAGTCCAGGAGTTCAAGGCCAGCCTGGTCAACATAGTGAGTTCCTGCCTCAAAAAAAAAAAAAAAAAATCTTAACCGGTATGTAAGCTGATCTCCGGGTATTACCCCATGTGGAAGCCAGATGACAAGGAAGCCTATTGATGCCTTGAGGAGCACAGAACAGGGTGAAGTACAGAGCAACATCTGGCAGAGCACATGCAAGATGTTTAGCACAGTAGATAGTAGAGCCCAATTTGATAAATGAGCAAATTGAGTCAGGGAGAGAATAAGTTGTCTAAAGCTATGTTACTGTCAAATACCAGAGTTAGGATTTGAACTCAGGGCCATCTGATTCCAAAGCTGTTGCTGTCAACTAAGATTAGCTTCAGCATCATTGGAGACATGTTGATGTCTTGTTTGGCAACATAAAAATGCAGTTTAGTTCTCATGACATCCATTCCATTTCAGCAACCAATCTTTAGGTCAGGGTGGTAGAAGATCCAGAGTGTTGGAGACTGTTCCTATAAAATGTGAGGTTGGGTCCCAGGTCAGGTAAGGAGAAAAAAAAAACAGGTGCTGACCATCAACGAATATAGTGAGAGCCAGGCACCGTGGCTCACACATGCAATCTCAGCTATTTGGGAGGCTGAGGCGGGAGGCTGATTGAACCCAGGAGCTGAAGGCTTCAGTAAGCTATAATCACTGCACTCCAGCTTGGGTGACAGAGCAAGAGTCAGGTCTCTTTAAAAATGAACGAATGAATGAATGAATGAATGAATGAATAGGGATTTCAGTGCGGGAAGATAAATAAGAAATAACAGTACTACTAATAATAGCATTTTAGTAATGATTTATATGGATCATCTCAATTTTCATAGCAGCTCAATGAAGAATATGTAATAATGACTATCTAGAGATGACTTCTTCCAAGGCAACATGTATCCATTATGTTGAGTCAGTTTGCTTACTTTCAATTGGCCTCCGTGAGCTCTCCCCCATGGCCTTGCCACCAGCACAATATTGTTAACCCCTGTGCCTTCCCCATCTTAGACCCCTACAGCTACCTTCTTTCTCTCATGCCTGGAAACCAGCAGTTCTGGTTCTATTTTTTGGCTAGCAACAAAAAGATTAGGTTGCTTGAAGCCGGAAGTTCAAGGGCAGACTTAGACATGTCTCTTTTTTTCTCCCAGTAATTGGATTTTTCTTCCGGTGGGTTAAATGCTTATTTTAATGTGGAAAATTTCCATCCCTCATAGCACCTCTCTATTGTGAATAGGGATTGTTAATGTTTGAGGTTTATGGTGAGCCAGGCATGGCTCTTAGTTCCTTATCTGTTTAAGCTCGTTTAACCCTCTTAAATAACTTGATGGGATGGTATTATTGCCTGCAATGCTGATTGGGAAACAGGTTCAGAGAAATTAATTATCACTTGTTTCTTAGTTAGGTAAATATTAGAAGCAGCCAGAACATGTATTCTTGAATCTTAGGGTTGAGTTAGGGCTTGTGTATGAGCCCTGTTGAGTTCCACAATACAGAATATTAATTTCATGTTTGTCTCTACTCTAGTGCTTGATAGATAACATTCCAAAATGCATGGAAACACACTTAGCCACTTTTAAAAGTCAGATTTGCAGACCTGCAGGCTTATAATCTCTCTGCCAGGAGCATCATATCACATGAGACATATTACATGACCCATATCACTTGCAGGCGTAAGCAGCACGGTATCCACGCTACCATGTTGCAAAATCATATTACTTAAAACAGTTGCCTCAGGCAGGCAGTGATATGTGACTGCCAAACAGCATTTTAAATAACAGGATCCCCTGAGACATTTGGTTTAACTGGATTCATTTAATTTTTAAATATTTTTAAAATATTTCTACATTCTCAAAAAGTTGCCTCATCATATTTGGAATCAATGCAGATATTGGTCAAACTAACAATGATTTATTTGTAGTAAGGTGTAAGTTCATCAAACCACAGCTCCCCAAGGAAGCCCAATGACTTAGCATTGCTTTTCCATGGGCATTAAATTATGTGATTCTTTTAACGAAATGAAGGCACTATGATCCGAATGTTTGTGTTCACAAAAATTCATATTTTGAAATCCAAATCTCCAAGGCAATGGTATTAGAAGGTAGGACATTTTGGGAGGTAATTAGGTCATGAAGGATTAGGGCCCTTATAAAATAGGCTCAAGGAAGCTCCTTCACCTCTTCACTTGCTCTCCAGCCTAGCAAGTCCTTGTAAGTCGTGTGAGGATACAATGAACCAGGAAGTGGGCTTACCAGACAATGAATCTTCCAGCACCTTGATCTTGAACTTCCTAGCCTTAAGAACCATGAGAACTAAGTTTCTGTTGTGTATAAGCCATCCAGTCTATGGTATTTTAAAGGGAACGGGTGCCACACACACACACACACACACACACAAACACACACACACCCCTCCCTGAGATTACAGTACTTTGTTCTAGACATGAGCAAAAAAAAATCTATTCAGGTAAAATAAATTGATTTGCATACTAAGAAAGAAAAATTAAGAGGAATTCCTTCACTAATGGGGGAAAAAATAACTTCTCTTTGGTGAAATTCTCTTTCATGCAAAGCCTAAGTGATACCATGTTTGTGCTTTCTTCTGATTGTTCCTTTACTGTAAGTTCCTAGCAGTGGAACTGTTTTGTCAAAGGGTGTTACTGGAAGGCTTATAAACACATTCCCAAACTGTCCCCCAGAAAGATGTGCCCAGCTTTCTATAGGACCACTGGTTTCTGATACTCTCACCCTGACTGGTATTATCCAAATGCTTTTAATTTTACCAATAGGAAGTGTACTTAAATTCTGCTTGGTGGTGGAGGGATAAAATTTATGCTGGGGAGTAAAATTCATGCCAATAATGTAGAATTTTATTTTTCTTTCTTGAGAAAGATATTAAATAACATAAAAACACCATGACAAGAAGAGAGAGAACATGGAAGAAAGGAGCTTTATCTGAACCTTTCATGGCACTTTTCCCTTTGAACAATGGGCCCTGCATTCTCATTTTGCTCTGGGCCCCACAAATTATGAAGCTGATCCTGTCTCTGCCTCTTCCCCTCCATCCTCACTGCTACTTCCACAGTTCAGGCCAAAATCTACCTCCTGCACAGACTCAACAGCCTCTTATCATCTCTCTACCTCCTATCTTAGTACCCTTCCACCACAACGCAGTCTCCAGTTTGCAAAAGTAATCTTTAAAAATGCAAGATCTCATGGCATCTTCTCTGCCATGTGCAAACTACTTAATAAAGTTTTAGTGACCACCTCTCCAGCCTAGCAAGTCCTTGTAAGATCTAGCTTCTGCCCTGCTCCAGCCCTGTTATTTTCCAGTGACCCCCGTGCCCAGCCACAGAAGATTTCTCTCACTGCCTGGGCATTCCACGCTCTCCTGATGCTGGTCCCAGCACCGCTCCTTCCTCTGCCTTAAGTGCTCACTCTCTGGCACTGGCTCCATATTAGGAGTTCATCCTTCACATCTCAGCTCAGGTGATCTTATCTGGATTGCCTTCTCAGATGGGCAGTGTACAATATGCAATTTAAACTGTGCAAATGCCAGTTTTAAATACAAATATGAGCATTCAATCGTGTGTAGAATCAACAAAATCACACGAGTCGTATTTTGTGGCTTATCCCGGCAGGTGCCTGGAGCTGGCCAAAGAGACAACTATAGGTCAGATTCAGGAATGTTGGAAGGAAGAGAAGAGGGTCCCAGGGCACAGACCTTGCCGAGGTAACACTCCTGGGCACTACGGCACTCGTGGGGCTAGTGCAGATCTCCACAGCTACCCAGGGGTCTCATCCCACAATGTATAGCGTGAGTGTGTTTGCTCTGTCTGATAGCTTCTGGGCTCCCCTCCCACCAGCCAATGAGTCAGTGTGCTACCCCCATCAGGGTTGAGGTCTGGAGAAGTCAAATCAGGTGGCTGCCTTTCCCACCAGCCTACAACCTCAAACCCTGGCAGACAGGTAACTCCCAAGGATCTTAAACCTCCATGCCAGGAGGGGCTGGGTACTGGATGGGGGTAGGAGGGAAACTTGCTCCCACGTAGAGACAACTTCCAGCTGCCCACCATGGACCTGCTAGACTAGACCTGCCAGCCTGGGACAGGGACAGCAGCCACAGCTTGTGCCTGACCCATCTGACCCTGAGCAGGAAGGTGAAGGCTGGGCAGCTAGGGCACTAGGAGGAGGCACAGGAGAGGACAACCCCAAACCCATCCACTGAAGTTGGTAGGAGGCTGGATCATTCATGACCCCAGGCTCCTAGCCCCCTGGCACCCGCTCCATTGTCCCACTGAACTTGACTTAGAAAGCAGAAATGTGAAGAAAACATTAAGAGTTTCAAGATAACTGCAGAGCATTAAACCCCAAGTATATAACCTTGCTGAGAGCGGGGCCCTGTCCAGATGCACAGGTTGGATACCTGTGGAGCTGGCCCTGGACAGAGATAAGAAGTACCTAAGAGGTGAGGATGATAAGGTGTGGGGCTTCATTGTGGATGAGTGTTTGGTGGGAGGCATGAGGTCTGTGAAGAGAGAGAGGATCCTATGATAACAAACAGTAGTTTTCTGTCTTGGGTGACAGACGGATGGTGATGCCATTATCATTACCCAGATGGGGAATGCAAGGAGCAACAGGAGTGTTTTTATGTTTAGCTCCTTCAGAGTTTGGGTTCTCTACTTGCCTGTTCTCCACGTACACTTCCATATTCAATGGACAGTTGACTTTCAAAGAAAAACAAAAGATTCCTAAATAATATGTGAGACTTGAGCATGTAAAAAATTCCATGGAAATCTCTTGACCCAGACTGACACCTGAGTAACAGAAAAATTAAATTAAGATATTCTTTAACTTAACATTAAAATTAAATTTTGGAGAATTTCCCAGTGCTTTTAAAAGGAAAGGAAAATATCTTGCCTTGTGTGACTCTCCTATTTCCTCGGCGTAGCCAGTAGAGACTTATTCAGGTTCAATGTCTGGGTCATAGTAATAAATTAGCTGAAAATAAAATTTCTGCTGAAATATTAAGCATGGAGATATTAATTCACAATGACTTAAGGTGAAGATTTTCTGAAGCTTTCTGTATTTCAAAAGTAGGCATCTAAAACATGAAAGTAAACGTGTCATTCATTCATTTATTTATTCACTTAACAAATATTTGCACTGAGAACGTACTGTGTGCCAGGCTGGAGGTACAGAGCGAAACACAGAGAATAGGCTGTTCTGGTACAAGAGCATTCTCGTGGTGGGAGACCTAAAAAAGAAAAAAAAAAAAACCTGAATACATTAGTTATTTACGCCTAATTTACACCTATATTTGCTGAAATACAGCTGTGGATTCCAGAATGGCTCTGGAATCAGCCATTTCTCCAAGGAACCCTGATTCCTTTTAGTAGAATTTAGAGCCTTCCTGCTAAAGGAGTGCTGCTGCTACTGGGTTCTCAGTAAACAGAGCTCTATCTATCTCGTTATCTGCCCAGGCACACAAAATAAATTTACATCAGTAATGCCAACTCTATTCAAACACCACAGGGTTCATTCTGTTTTTCTCCCTTTCCATATTCATATATCCCTCTTCACTGACAATGAGAAACTTGGCGCCCATTATTTTTGATCTGCCTACTTACCTAATGAATCCCTCCCTATAACCAAGTTCTTATTGCTGCTGCCACCCTCCCTTACCACATATGCTCCCTTCAGGCCACCCACGCTGCCACATCCATCCTAGGCCCCACTGGTGAGTGGGAGCCCCCCTCACTCTGCCTGTGCCCTGATGGCCTGCACTGAGCCAGCCACAGCATCGGCACCATCCTCACCCCGCTTTGGCATCAACACCCTGAGTCAGGCTGATCTCCCGTGGGTACCTCTTCCTTCCACTTGAACTCCAATGTGAACCGAATAATAGGCCACTTACTCTTCCGCGTGGGACAGCCTCCTCACTGGTGTTTGAGCCTGCAATCTTATCTACCTTGTCAAACAGGTGATACAAGCAAAGAACAAAGACCAGCCAGCTAGCATATGCATTATTTAAGATGAGAGGAGGAGAGGAAACTTTCCATGTCAAACAGCTCCTGCCACAAAGCAATCTTCCACTCTTTAACTTTTCTCCCCTGTACCGCCCCAGTTTATTAAAGACATTCATCTTCTATTAATCAAATTGAAATTTAACTAACAGCAGTGATCATTGGTAACCAGGGCAATAAGTTAAAGGACATTCTGTTGTACTCCGATTTTTTTTTTTTTTTTTTTTTTTTTTTTTTTTTTTTTTTTTTTTTTTTTTTTTTTTTTTTTTTTTTTTTTTTACCAAAAATAAGCCAGGTTTAAAGATCCTGTGTTGCCGTTTTTCAGAAAATTCCTCTGGGGTCAGGTTGAGCTACAAAGAAAGCAAGTTCTACTTCAGTCGGCCCCTTATAAAGGTCTTTTGTTTTATTTTTATCTGGAAGACTCCCCAGAGCTTATTACATAAGGAGAATAAGTTAAAACTTACTAAAAGTAGACTGCTTGATGGAACCCTGAGAAATAAATAATCTACTGACTTTCCAAAGATCCTTTAATGTAAAGCAGGGTTCTCTATTTAATGACATTCTACCTTTTTGATTCCTCTCACTATAGTCATCCTTGATATGAGTGCCTGAGAACACTTGCCCTTGACTTTTTCCCTTGACTTTGCTTTCCAACCTAATCCTAGATTTCCTTCCTAACATAATTATAAACTCTGGGATTCCACTTGAGACCAAGGATGACTTCTTCCTAGTGTAATTGACAGTCTTCAGTGCCCAGACATCATCTGTCACAGCCTGGAGCACATATGGAGAAAAAGAATGGGGGGTGTGTGCACAGGTATGTGTGGAGAGCCCACAGTGCATAGCCAACCTTCTCTCTCTCTCTCTTTTATTATTATTATTATTATTACTTTTTGAGATAGAATCTTGCTCTGTCACCAAGGTTGAAGGGCAGTGGCATGATCTCAGCTCACTGCAACTTCCACCTCCTGGGTTCAAGCGATTCTCATGCCTCAGCCTTTTGAGTAGCTGGGATTAAAGGCATTTGCCATGTCACCTGGATAATTTTTGTATTTTTGGTAGAAAAAGGGTTTTACTATGTTGGCCAGGCTGATCTCGAACTCCTGATCTCAAGTGATCCTCCCACCTCGGCCTCCCAAAGTGCTGGGATTACAACATGCCCAGCCCGCCAGCCATCTTTTCCTCTCATTGCCTGAATCACTTTAAGTCCCTTATTTGCCACATCCTAGGCATGACTTTGAGAGAAAGAGAAGATGACTTAGAAGCCTCTTTTGCTCAGCACTAGACCACAATTTAAACTCATTATAGATGTGGTATATGTTACCCAAGCATCAACCCCAAATCTGAGGGTTTGTGTCAGGATTCTCTCACTGGCTGTATGGGCTGAATCCAGCCCCTTGAAAATGTTTGTATGTGTCCAGCAAAGCATTTAGGAAGTGAATGTGAATGCCACCGGCAGGGTGTGCCCTCCCGAGGCTGGCCCAATGGCTCCCCTCTCTGCTGTCCTGCAGCGGCCACCACACCCTTTCTACATACATTGTTGCAGGGGACGTGACGTAGAACCACACACAGTTTCCTTTATTTATTACACGATCTTTTCACCCATCCCTGTTGTTTCAAGAGGCCTTATAATGCTTTTTTCTCTGCCTCTCCTTCTACCTTTTATCATACATTCCTTTTTACTGTTCACTTAGCCACAAAATCCAATTGTTTTAGAGCCTGGCTCTGCCCATAGTTTTTGTATACAGGGAGCCAGATTCAATCATGAGACCTGGCTTTATTCTAGACTCTGCCCTGATGGGTTGAGTGGCATTGAGCAGGTCACCCGGAACTCCAGCATCTACTTCCCCATCCCAAAGTAAAGGGATGGGAACAGATGATCTCGATCTCCTACCAAGTGCCACATGGTGCACTCTCAGATTTTTTTGGCCACAATCCAAATAAATGAAAACAACAGAGAAAAGGTAACATCTACTATATTCACTGAACATCTTATTAGTTGAGAAAAAAGTAAGTGCTGGGGATACAGAGATGAATAAGACAGATAAGGTCACTGTATTAGAGGGACACAGCACACAAAAGAACAAAGAACCACAGATAATGGTTAAGTGCTCTGCAGGGAGTAAAGCATGCTAATCTGAGGAAGGGTGACTGAGCAGGGACTGAAGAGGTCAGGGAGGGCATGTCCAAAGAGATGACATGTGAGCTGTGACCTGAGTGAGAAGTAGCAGAAAGCCATACAAGTAATATTCAAGGCAGAGAGAACACCAAATGCAAAGGCCACAGGGCGTGCTCCAGGAACAAAACCAGGCCAGTGTGTCTGGAGTGCATTAGATAAGGGAGGAGAATGTACAAAAGGAGGTGAGCAAAGGGGGCAGAGATCGGATCATGAAGGGCTGTGTGGACACTGACAATAGGAATCCGCTGGAGAAAGTAACAGAGAAATGACGTGGAAATTTCTATGTGTCTGCTAAGTGCATATGAATGGCAGCAGGGAGTCTAAGGCAGTGGAGATGGAGAAAATAGGCAAATTTGGTTATATTTTGGAGGTAGACCTGGCAGAACTTGCTGAAAGATTGTTGCATGGGGGGAAGAAGGTGAGTGATTCAGAATCACTCTTGGGTATTAGGATTGAGGAACAAAATGAATGCTGTTCTTACAAGAGTTGGTATTAGCAGAACCTCCAATCACAGGCATTAAATCCAATACCTCTTCCAAACCTCTCCCTACATCTCCTTGTTTATTTCATAAATATCAAAGCTTTATTCTCCCATCCAACACATATTTATTAATTGCCTATATGTTTCAGGCACTATTTTAAAGTAACATAGCTATTTGGTTAATTTTAGTGTGGTTGTTTAAAACAGCTTAAATTGGAGCCTACTTAATCGGTAACCTAAGCTACTGGTGAAATGAATTCTTTTTTTGGTATTGGCAGGCATTTGCAACAACTGAAGATGCCTTAGCTCAGTGCCAGCTGTGAGCAAATAGTTTTGGTTCTCGATTTGTGCTAATCTAGAAATTCACGGGAAATAGCCAGCATAAGGCCTGGGAATGTCTTGTCCTTGTTAAACTATGCCCAGCTGTACTGCTCAGCACTCGCAACTGAAAATTTTACTTCCTGGAGAGGAGTGGCACAGATTCTACTAATAGCCTCTTCTGGAGGCTGCTAGTGGGGAATATGCTCAGTCCAGTCAACTCCTTAGAAATGATTACACTTGTTGCTGCTTTTGTAGATTACAGCCCTCAGCACGCTCTATGCAGTGTTTTTAGGTATGCAAATCTAACGCTCAGCTCACCACTTATTAAACCTCAAGTCGTATGGAGTTACACTAAGCATTGAGACCATTTACAACTGAAGCAAAAGAAAAGTAAAAGCCTGTTTAACTGACTTGAAGAAAAAAAACTGCACACAAACCCTGACTTATTCAACTGTGTAAATATTTCTGCCTCTTGGGATTATCGTTTTAAGATTCTTGTGATAAACAGGTGCAAAGCCATTCATTGAGGTTGGCCCACTTCCAAATGGTAAAAGCCCCATCTAAACTGAGCATTTTTAGCTGCCACTTGCAGACATTTCAGCTCATTTCCACTTGAGCAAGGCCCAGGCTCACATCCAAGTTTACTCCTAGCGTTAGTCCCTTGTGTGACTGCAGCTACATTGTAAAGTTGTCTACTTTTCATGCTCGAATGGCTCACAAACACTTCTTCACACCCCAGATTTCACCCTCCCAAACTCACAAAGTGATAGCTATTATACCAGAGTAATAGGATATCGGCTAAATGCTTTCTCCTGTTGTAGAGAATTTTGCTTAGGCTCAAAGAGGAGGGAAAAAGGCACTACTACATCCTACATTTATCATCTGAGGCCAGCCACAGATATGCTCGAGAAACACCAATTGAAGAATCAGTTCTTTGGGCCCCAACTCACCCACCCCTATTCTAGTCATTATAAGAAGACAATCAGGCAGCAGAGGGGAGGGTAGTCTCCGCTCCCCAGACTCTGGACAGAAAGGGAGTTTTGCCTCCCTTTCCTCTGTTTCAATAGGCCTAGCCAGGATGAATCAGGGAAAGGAGAATTGAGAGAGATGGCAGGGCTAAGAGGGAGCAGCAGAGGAACCACCTACACATCCACCATTTGGCATGGCAGGATACACAAGTATCCCTTGAATGGTGGGGAACATGGAAATTTACTAGGACTGATTGTCTTTCTGATAGGTCTCCCAAGAGGCAGCCACCCAGTAGCAAGAGGTAGCAAGGGGTGAAATAGAGTAAGCATTGGAAAGGACATCATAGGTGTTAATTTTATTGCAATGCAGGTAGTCCTCAGTAGCCTCAAAATACATAAATATTAGAATATGGGGCTTCTCTGATGTCTACGAAGTAGAAGGATAAAAAGTGACTAGGACAAAGGAATTACTTATTGATATTTCAATTACATGGTTCAAATAATTTAAATACTAAAGAAACTGACATTAACAATTTATAGATAAGAGCATCCCCACACTCATCCCTAATGGTTTTGTATATGGTAACGAGCAAGTGCTATTTATTGCCAAAGAATTTTCCCTTGTTATCAAGGAACTGAAATTACCTTTACCAGGATAAAATTCTTCTTGAAGCTTTTTACTGTGTTTGAACACATGAAACACCTAAGATTTTCTCTTATGACCCTGTTAAGAACATTCTGGGGTTGAATGTGCCCTTTGAAGGTAAGCTTTTCAGGTTCAAATTTTCAGGTGACAATGGCTTCATGCTACTGCTGTTCTAATATTTGGTATCAATGAAAAGACCAGACAAGTTCCATTGCAAAATATCTTTTCTGTAAATTGGATCATCTCTTAACCATATATGTACAACTCTATATGCATGTTGGAGTTTTTTGTATCATGTCACTGACATCAGGTTGACATTTCATTCATCATAGGCTTGTCACATTCATTGCATTATGTCTATGGACAAATTAAAACAGTTTGGACATCACATAAATTGTGAGCTGGAGTCAGGAACGCAAGCCATGCTCAGTATGTAAAAATCATGGGAGTTTGTATGTGTATGGAAGAATTTTATTATAGCATATATTTCCACGTATATTTGCAGAAACAGATTCTATATGTTTGTACAAATACAGATTTGAAAATAATTCACACCAAAATATTCTAATTTTAACCTTTCAAACTGATTTTGTGGTATGAGCCAATATGATGTTTACCTCACGTAATGCCCACTCTGCAAGTAAGGCACACTTTTGTCTTTTAAAAAAAAAAAAGTTATCAACCTTTTTCCCATATATCCTTTTATGTAGACTGAAAAATAATCACCAGTGCTTGTATAATAGAACGGGATTTCATCAGTAGAATGCGATAGTTAGGAGAAAACTTAGGTTGGACTATTGTGTGTGCCTACCTAAGTTTCTCAGTAACTGGTATTTCTTAGTCTGGCCCTTTTGATATATCAGAACTTAGATACTATGTTCTTAGTGTGACAGTCAGTCTGCCATATGAACTAATAATTTTGATTATTTAAATTTTATGAATGATACAAGGGATACCAAAAGAAGGTTTGAATAGTATACACATAACTAACCTCTTTAAAATATATTTAGAATCCAACAGATCCCTCAAAAAGCATTCTTTTTTTTTTATTGCATTTTAGGTTTTGGGGTACATGTGAAGAACATACAAGATTGTTACATAGGGACACACATGGCAGTGTGATTTGCTCCCTTCCTCCCCATCACCTATATCTGGCATTTCTCCCCATACTATCAAAAGCATTCTTAAATTTATTGCAGATGAACGGGAAAAATGCTGAACGTCATGCTTTGTTGTTGTTTTTGTCAATCGTATTACAGCATGAAAGCATTTTTTTTCTTACAATGCAAATTACTAATTTGTTTCACTTTCCATGTCAAACAAATTAGATTTCATGGTGTAGTCGCTGTCAGTCATAGGCCTGAATAAATCCTACCCCACTCCATGCTTTCTTATCCCCCTTGCCCTATTTTATTTTTCTGTATAGTCCTGAACACCATCTGACAGATGACAAGAACCACCCACGGGGCAAGAGGACCCCAGAGCAGGGCTTGCTGTTCCACCTTCCTGGAATGCTTCTTCCACATGGCTCCTACTTGTCATTCATTGCTCAGTCCAAATGTCATCTCCTTGGAGAGGCATTTGCCCCTCTGGAGCCCAGGCTCAGAGAAGGAGTATTGACACAAATGGGTGGGGGAATGAGGGAAAGGGCAGGTGCTGGGGTGGGTTGTATTTGTTTATTACCTGTTATTTTTCTGTCCTCTGCACTCTCTTCATAGGAGATGTTTTTGCTTGTTTCATTCATTGTTTACCCTGCCCCTAGAACAGTGCCCTGTCTGCAGCACCAGAGACAAACAGTAAATAGTTGTTAAGTTCACGAGAGAAAAAATGAACATGGGCCTTACTACCAGAGACAGGTTTAAGACCAACCTACCCCACTTACTTGTTGCGAACTGGATGAAGTTATTATTTTTATGTTGGAAATATATTTTCATTTTTCTGATCATAAAAAATGATACATATTTATTATAAGATAGATAATATAGAAAACCATAAGGAAAAAACCACAATCCCAAGTCTCACCCAAAATTTGTTAATGTTTTTAGTATTTAACCTGTAACATCTGAGCTTAGTTCCCATACATGAGAAATTCGAATTGTAGCAATTAATTTGCAGAACTGCTGTGGAGAATAGAGATAATGTATAAAAAAATGACTTTCCCTAGGTGCTCAAGAAATTAGTTGCTATTATTTGTCTAGATGGAACACAAGTGTATCTTTACCTCCAGACCCACGGGAAATACTCGGTAATTTTGAGACAACTTCAAAAACTTTAGCTCAATTTTCAGAGGTTTATAGGAATTAATATTGTCAAAAACAGTTACCATCAGAGATTATCAGCTCCTAAGTAGGAACTTCTAATGCTGCTAGTGATGCTAAGGCTGGGGAGAGGGGTTATCTTGTCTCCTTTAAGAGAGGAATACATATGCAATAATTAAAACTGACATTTTAAAGTGTTTACTATGTACCAGGCTTTATGCTAAGTGCTGTTTTCAGGTACTTTCTTATTTAAGCGCACAGTATCCATGTGCAGTAGTTACTATTATTATCCTTGTTTTACAGAACAGGAAACGGAAGCTTAAAGAGTTAGGTAGTAACTTGTTCAGGTCATAGGGCTTGAAAATAAGGAAACCACAATCTAAACCCTGGATCTGACTTTAAAGTCCTAATTCATGGAACATTTTGGAATAATATTCAGAACGAATGTGTTATAAACAGGTGGCTGTCTACATGCACCCTGGAAGGATGCCAAAGGAGGAATGATGCCCAGAGGATCAGGGGGATCTGTGTCATGATTAATAGACATGAGCATTCTGTCCCACCCTGCTATAAATTTACAGGAGCATTAATCAGCCAGCTGACTTTTATTCATATGAATCTGGCCTGTAAATCCTGATCACCACTAAATAAACTGACAAATATATCATTCCTCAGACTCCAAGGTTCAGTTTCAGACTTTGAACTCATAGCAACTCCACTAAGGTGCAGGTTTCCACTGAGGCCACAACAGAGCCTTTGCCCTATCTCAGCAGCAGTATCAGTTATCTCATCGGAAAAGCAAGAAAGATGATTAGAAAATGTATAGTTATGGTCAATAACATGTTTTAATGCAGTGATGAGAATTGAACTCCTGACGTGTCAATTACCCCGTAGTGCTCTCATGGAAGGATTCTTTGACTGGCTGAGCATGCACAGATCATATTGATAACCAGTCTGTTTGGAAGCCAGAGCAGTCAGAAGTACCCCAAATGTATCCTCCTCTGAACCTTACCCTGCTTTCACCCTTGGGCCTCTGAACTCACATTCTATTTATTGCTTCCTGCTTCACCAAGATTCCAGTATCTTTGTTTCTAACATCAGTCCAAGGCCTTGCCTTCTGTTCTCCATAGCTCCCTTTTCGTGAATGCTTGCTCTTATTCTTTACCTTAGACTGTATCTCATTCTACATTAATGCAGAAATTGAACTTTGTTGAAAGTGCACAGTCAGAAAGAAGAAATATTGTTGAAAGAAATAAAAGGACTTTGGCATCAGACTAAGTTGGATTGGAGGCTCTGTTATTGACCAGCCACGCAGAGTTGACTAAGTCCTGGGAACCAATTCTTTTTCCTGGGAAAATGGAGGTAATTACCCCTTATCCTGTAGGCTTATTGGGACTAAATAAAATAATGAATGGGCAGGGGTCTATAGCAGCAGCACTGAGATATTTTAGGTTCTTAATAATCATAGCTTTTTATCTCAGAGCTGTTTACGTGACTATCCAGACCAGGGGTCAGAAAATTACTTCTAGAAAGGAGCAGAGAGTAAATACTTCAGACTTGTGGGCTCATATAGACTCTGTCCCAACCACTCACTCATGCCAGTAAAGCTAACTGGGTATGTAAATTTGGACCAGGGTTGTAAATTGACTTTTGGATTTCATAATGAAACTGCAACCCAATACTAGACTTACTTTAGTTCAGTCACTAAGAAATTCTCTAACTCTTTCTGTTTCTCCTGTAGTCTTACGTACAAACATAAATCAAAAAGCTTCTTTGTACCTCATTCTGCTTTTAATTTAGAGGAAAACCTATGCTGTCTCCAAAATGGCATAAACCTTCCTTAAATCTGTCCAGCTTACCATCTCAGGAGTAAGTGGCCAATGTGTAATAGTTTCCTGCTAGTCTTAGAATGACTCCATGTTGCACTATTCTAGGCATAAATTCTGGTCAGAAAAAATAAAGAAAAGTGTGTCTATATGCCTTATAAGTTTTATTTTAAAATTTTACAAAAAAAAATTCACATACATGTGTGACTTGACTTTTTACCTTTAAAGAGCCTGCATATATGAAAATCTGGTTGCACAACATGTCTTTCCTCAGGCTCAGCTGAAATGTAACCCTAGTCAAGGTCAACAGCAACCACCCAAAGCATTTCTTTCTTCCTTCTTGATTAAACAATTCATCATGACTGGCTAATAGCCCTAGAGATATCACTGGGGCAAAGAAAAAAAAACAATGTCATAAGCTTTATACAATGACAAGAAGCAGTGCTATCAACCTTTTATGGAAACTCTCACCAAGGACCTACAAAGGGTCATTTATCCCTTAGAGGAACTCTTCAGAATAGGTCATCCCATTTTATATTTAAAGATGCTAGGATCAAAGGCTATAGACAGCTGCCCAAGTTCATCTAAATAACAGTTAATCACATTGAATTTAATGTCTGGGACATCCCTGCTCTGGGTGATCTTATGGCTTACACCACACCAAGATGCTCCTTATAAAGACTGAGAAAGTAACTGTATTTATTTATTTATTTTTATGGAGGTGGGGTTTCACCATGTTGGCCAGGATGGTCTCCATTTCCTGACCTTGTGATCCTCCCACCATGGCCTCCCAAAGTGCTGGGATTATAGGTGTGAGCCACCACACCAGGCCGGGAAAATAATTTTATAGTGAGAAACTTTGAAATCTCCTATGTTTTCTACTTAAAACTGCTTTTGCTTTACCATCAGCATTCATAAACCACTTACTGAATTCAATTGTGCCCAATTTTTTGTTGTTGTTAAAACAAATACTTCAGCTACAGTGTGGGTTATATAGGCTCTCCTGAAAAATCTAAACGTTTCTTCCCTATGATAAGTCTATCAAATTCTCAAAGAAACTGATATATAAATATGCATTTAGAATAATATTCAATTACATATTAGGGACTCCCAATGTCAATGAGTAAATATTGCCAGAACATTACATAAAATATTGTTAATAAAAAATTCTTTATTACATTCACATTTGCTCATTTTATTATACTTTTAGGAATTCTGGACAGCTGCAGTTTATGATTAAGAGAGATGGGAAGTGAATTAAAATCAATGTCAGTTATAACATTGGCTATACTTTGGAAACATCTAGGGAGCTTTAAAATATACTGTGTCTTACACCTAGAGATTCTGATAAAATTGGTCTGTTTGAGGCCTCAGCATCAGGATTTTTTGAAGTGCCCCCTTCTTGTCTGGGTAATTCTAAAAAGCAGTTGAGAATGACCAAAAATAATTTGTTCGTTAATTTAGTGATAGGAAAAGTAAATGTATAGAGAAATACCACTAAAAAAATGTTTAGTTGAGGTAAGAAGATAATATTATCTTGAGAAATTATTTTAATTTTAAATACTTTTTACATGATACATGAAAACACACTTTTAAAAAGGGGTGACTACCATCTGCCTGGACTTTTCTAAGTGCCTGACCTGTGCTATCTCACATGACCAAAATCATACTTTAAAAAAGTATAGCTTTAAATATATATATACACACGCGCACACACACACACACGTGTATATACATATAGTAAAACAAGGAAAACTAAATACAAATGAATCCAGTACTAAATTTAAGAAACTGGAAAATGGCAACAAATAAAATCAAAGAAAGAAGATAATGAAGGAAAAAATAACAAAGATAAAAGCAGAAACCAAGCAAATGGGAAATTTAAAGCAAAAAATGAAGAACAATTAGTGAAATCAAGATTTGAAAAGAAAAATACCATAGACAAATCTAATCCAGCAAGCATGATCAACACAGAAAGAAACAGAAACGACATTAGA
>NW_016107463.1:2238423-2252745 GCF_001604975.1 Cebus imitator | reverse complement strand
GGGGTTTCACCATGTTGACCAGGATGGTCTCGATCTCTTGACCTCGTGATCCACCCGCCTCGGCCTCCCAAAGTGCTGGGATTACAGGCTTGAGCCACCGCGCCCGGCCAACATTTTTCTTAATTATCTATAAAACCTTAAATTATTAAGATTAACTCAAAAAGACAGAATAGTAATAGAACAAAAATCATAGGAGAAGACAAAGAAACAACTACTCACCTACTGCTAATAGGAACGCCCACTTCACAATGAAGCATGAATTTTTTCCTATTAAAGGGGACTTCCTAGAAGTCTCCCTGCAAACTTCCCAGAACAACTCATTTAGTCCCATGGTTAAGAGAGTTTGGGAAAGGTAATCTTTTAGTTGGAAAGGAAAAGAAAGAGTGGAAAGGATGAAGAGAATAGTTATTGGAAGGAGGCTAGAAAAATTTGCTACACCAGCAAAAATCAACTAGATAAAGTAATGGAAGAAAGATACTATAGTAAAAAATTAAATGTCACAAAACCACGCCAATAGGAAACGCACCTTGTATTATTTTCATTATGAAACTTTGTTGAAGAACAAAAGGAAGACCTAAATAAAAGCATTGGCTGCTTCAATATTCAAAAATGTCAACATGTCACAAATTAATCAGTGAAGTAAATACAATGCCAATCAGAATTATAAGAGAGTTATTTTAGAGAATTTTTTAAGATAGTTGTAAAGTTCACATGAAAGATAAAATTCACAAGAGTAGACAAACTCTGACAGAAAAAAGAGTGAGGCGTCAATTGTCCACCAGATATCATAACACACTCTAAAGCTATTATAATTAAAATAGTGTGGTAGTCCAGGCACAGTGGCTCACGGTTGTGATCAGCACTTTGGGAGGCTGAGGTGGGTGGATCACCTCACGTCAGAAGTTTGAGACCAGTCAGGCCAAGATGGTGAAGCCTCATCTCTACTAAAAAAGAAAAAATACAAAAAATTAGCCGGGCATAGTGGTGGGCACCTGTAATCACTTGAACCCAGGAGGCAGAGGTTGCAGTGAGTGGTGATCACGCCACTGCACTCCAGCCTGGCAACAAAGAGAGATTCTGTCTCAAAAAAAGAAAAGAAAAGAAAAAATCAGGCTAGACCCATCATGCTATCTCATTTAATTCTCACAACTTCACCAATTAATGATATATAGAAATTAGAGCATTTAGGGAATGACAGATGTAAAGAAATAGGGAACATAATGCATAGCTCTATCAGTTGACATATTTACTTATGTTTTCTGTTGCTATCTCACAAAAAGGAGTGAATTTTCAGACATATAATTTCTGTGTTATCCCCTCTACTAATGCTATATATGTTATTCACAATAGTTCAGAATCCATTCACTCACTTACTTGAAAAGTATTTATTGTTTCCTGATCAAAGACACTTCTAAGTGCTAGGAGTAAAGTCATGAACAAAATTTAGTTCTTTCCCTCGTGGAGCTTGCTTTAGTAAGAGGCAAATAATAAATAAATAAATAGTGATAATTACAATGGAAAATAGGGGAATAGGGTGTGCCAATGGGCAAGACCCTTAGATGCAGGCACGAGGAGCCCTGGGCCCTGCAAATGCCTCCTCTAGCCATGACTTCACCTCACGGGGCTGGAATTCTGAGAGCCAAGGGGACATGCCTACATGTAGCCCCCAACACTGCCTGACTGACAATTATGCTCCAATTTGCCCAGGATCATGGAATTACCTGCACTAAGAGAGGGCCTGATTGGCCTCATCCTTTCAAAACTGAAGCTCACCACAAGTCTGTGCACCTGTAGGCCCAATGGGAAGTGAAAGGTAGCTTTTGAAGAGACGTGTTGAGGGTGCTAGGACAGGCTGACTGAGGTGTTCACATGTGTGTGCATGAAGCTTTACTGGACCTTAGACATAGGATATGTGGGTCTCCATTTATACCTTTGTCCAGCCCTGCATAAGTCTGAGGCGGGTCTGGCCAGGGGAGTTAGAGCTGGGGGGTTCTATTTTATATAAGCAAGGCAGGGAAATCCTCTGTTAAGGTGAATAAGTAGAGAGTTATGGAAAGAAAGAGCATTTCATATAGCTAGCAAAATCAACAAGTGAGAATATCAAATTTCAATCCAGAAGAAAAAGCAAATCAACCCATCCAAACCCAAACTGTATACACATTTGTGTAAAGGAGTCACATGAGAAGTGTTCTTAGAAAGTTTTCTTAAGAAATCTCAATTATGTGGATCATGATCTATTCAGCCTTCTAAATGGAATCGTAAACCCCTAGCAATCTCCACATCACCTGCGCCATAAGAGTGATTCTGGCTGAAGCCTGAAATGGAACGGCTGAGTGTGCAGTGAGGTCAGCAGCTATGTGTGGTGTGAAGAGAGAGGGTTTGTTACACTGAACTATAATTGGGTGGTAGAAATGTCACCAAGCCAGGCTTGCAGCAAAAGATGGGACCAAACTGAACTCAGTAACTCTCAGCAGCAGAAGTTACATTAGCATTTCTGCACATTGGTGAAAAGCACACAGCTCCTTATAAAACAAACTCCCACCAAAAGAGCTTTGCATGTTGAAGGCATTTATTCTTTTAGAAAGTACACCCAGTTAGTTACACTGTATGATTACGATTATGTAAAAGAAACTATGCAAATTATAAAAAGAGTGAAAACTGATGCAAGCAAAATGATACTAGGCATTAGTAGTGGGGATAATTTTTTTAGATTTCTAATCTTCTTTATTGAGTACTTATGAGTTTCATAGCTGAAAGCAGAAATTTTAATGAATGAATTTTGCCAAATCAAAGCTCCATAGCTCCACAGATAATTCGTAAAATGATTAGACCTTATGAAACTTTGGTAAGCTGCTTAATTGGGAGAAAAATATACTTAAATCAGCAGCTATTATATATTGGCAATTATAATTAGAATGATGATTTGGAAAAGGATATATATATTTACATATACGTATACATATTTAAAATACATAGGTATAAATATGTGTATATGTATGTATATATGTAAATACATATATGAAGATAAATATAAGCTGGGTGCAGTGGCTCATGCCTGTAATCCCAGCACTTTGGGAGGCCGAAATGGCAGATCACCTGAGGTCAAGAGTTTGAGACCAGTCTGGCCAACATGGCAAAACCCTGTCTCTATTAAAAATAGAAAAATCAGCCGTACATGGTGGCATGTGCTATAATCCCAGCTACTCGGGAGGCTGAGGCAGGAGAACTGCTTGAAGCCAGGAGATGGAGGTTGCAGTTAGCCAAGATCGTGCCACTGGACTCATGGGCAACAGAGTGAGACTCTGTCTCAAAAAATATATATATAAATATATAAATATATATAAAGATATATTTATTCCTGGATGAATATATATATATTATATATATATTATATATGTATAATATATATTCATGTATATAATATATATATTCATCCAGAAATAAATGTAACTCTTGTTATGTGCAAATCTACATTTGTGAAGACTATATAAAATATTTATCTGAATAAATGAAGTGGCATACCTTGTTTCTGCATGGAACATTCAATACTATAAAGATGTCAATTTTCCCCATACTAGTGGACCATTAGAATAAAATTTCAGTAAAAATTCCATTGCAGCTTTGCTTTAGAACCAGATATGGGCATTTTAAGTCCATCTAAAGAAAAGTAGAAAAGAAATTTCATTTTAAAAAAGGGAGAAAAACTGAAAAATAGTAACAGACTTGTCTTTCCAGAAGCTCTATAAAGCTACAGAAATTCAAACAATTTGGGGCAGTCATGGAAGAAAAGGGATGGAAGGAGAAGATGAGATTTCTATATATGAGGTTTCTGTTATTTAATAAATTTAATGATAAGACTTCTATCATTTAATAAAGGGGGCATTTCAAATCCAGGATTAATGATGGTCTGTTCAATGAATGATGCTGAGAATGGTATTTGGTAGTAAAAGACACAAAAAAGGCCTCTAACTTCAAGTCATAAATCTACTTTGTATACAGAATATATTTTGCCTATGGATTAATAATCACATGAATTAATGAGTGACAGATCTGTGCAAGTCATCAATGGAAAAAACAGGGGTGTGTATTTTATAAATCGGGGATGAGGAAGCCTTTCCTAAAGTAAAATAGAAGTCGTGGAAGAAAATTGACAAACTTGATATAAAGAAATGAAACAGTTCTGTAACATATTGTGAAATAAATTTAAAACGTGAACAGTAGGCCTGGAGCAGTGGCTCACACCTGTAATCCCAGCACTTTGAGGGAGCCGAGGTGGGAGGATGGCTTGAGTCCAGGAGTTTGAGAGCATCCTGGGCAATATGGTGAGACCCTGTGTTTACAAAAGATTAAAAATTAGCCAAGCATGGTTGCATGCACCTGTAGTCCCAGCTGCTACTTGAGAGGCTGAGGTAGAAGCATCGCTTGAGCCTGGGCGGTCAAGTCTGCAGTGTGCTGTGACTGCACCACTGCACTCCAACCTAGGCAACAGAGCAAGACCCTGTCTCAAAAAAAAAAAAAAAAAAAAGTGACTAGTAGGCTGGGAGGATGACATTTGCAGCATATATAAGAGACAGATAATATAAAATAGATAAGCAACCAAATAACTAACAGGGCAAAAGGATATAGACAGACAAGCCGTAAAAGGTAAATACTAAGCCTAATGGATATATTAAAAGATTTTCATCCTCATGCATTCATCATGACACACAAATTAAAAATCACCGAGAACCACATTTCATATTTTGTATTGCTTAATACAGAAAAGATTGATAATATCCAGTATTTCAAGGTGGTGGGGGAAAGGAGGCATTTTTATATGTGATGGTACAAATATAATTCAGTGAACCTTTTATTTGAGAATAGCTTTTTAAATAACCCAGCAATTTCACATCTAGAAGTCAATTCTACAGAGTGACTTACACACATACCCATGGATATATGCACAAAGCATTGTCTGTAAAACTGAAAAAAATTAGAGTCAACTTAATGCCCATCTATGAAATTATGGTTTCACTCTACTATGGAATACAATACATTGTCAATAAGAATGAAGTAAGTTGAAGCAGATTACAGGTATAGTAGTGTGTACTTACTACAAAAGAAATTTACGATACCTCATGGAGTTAGAAAAGTGTTGCATAAGGGTGTGCAGTAAATAGCTTGATTATATTTTACTTTAAAAAAATCTTGATAAAGCAGGAAGATTTTTATCTTTTATTTTGTAAACTTGTATATTGGTTCAAATTCATTACTATTGTATTTTTAAAACAAATTTTTTTAAATTAAAGGATTTGAAACTAAATATCACTAAGTCAATCCACTTCCACAATTTCTCTGACTTTCCTGGAGGAACAATTATTTCTGCTGTGTTTACAAAAGATTCCTGGAGAGCTTTTAGAAAACAGGGATGCCTGGGCTCCATCTTAGAACAGTTAAGTTAGGATGTTATGATTTTCAAGACATGGTCTGCAGACCAGCAGCAGCAACAGTGTCTGGGTGCTTGTTAAAAGTGCACAATCTCAGGCCCCACCCCAGACCTAGTATTTCAAAATTTTCATTTAAGTAATAGCCCCTTGGTGATTTGTTTGCACTTTAAAGTTAGAGAGGTACTGACTATTCATTGATTGCCTATGTAAACTACAGCAAGTTACTTAATTTCTGTAAATTTCAGCTTCCTCAACTGTAAAATGAAGGAAAGTATTATCTGTGAAAGCGAAATGAGACTTTACTCATTTAAAGTGTGCATAAAGTGCCCAGTGCCCTGCCTGGCACATGGTAGAAACTCAGTCAATGGTAGCTTTTATGATAGTGTTTATATCTCAAGTATCGGACCTAAAATAATGGCACCTCAGTAGTTTGATGTCCACTTACCAACTCCCTAGATAATCCTACATGCTCTGTCTCTTGGTAAGATCTGCAGACCGATGAGGACTGCGTGTGTCCTGAGGACACATGGAAGGCTCACCATGAGCAGACTACTCCCCAGTACAGCCATGTGCTTCTGCTCCCACAAGTTCAATGTGCCTTTACCAAGAGTCAGTTGGGCATGTGCTCTGCTGTTTATGCCAATAGTACTTGTTACTGAATTACATAATTAAATATTATGTAAACCAGTGACGTATGAGTACAAAAAGAGTGGCTGTTTCTATGAACCACTAAATTAAATGCTTTCGAAAGCCCTTTTACAGTTGTCTCACCCACACCCATTTTCATTTCCAAAAAAGGATGTGGGAGAGACAACTGTAAAAGACAAGAGAAAATAAATCACATACATTTTTAACCATATTCGGGTTGTTTTGCAAGTTTCTTAACATTTTCAGTCCAATGTGAGGAAACCAAAATTGGAACTCACAGTTGCTGTTTTATGGGTGAGTTCAAGGAAGATCTGTTCCCTGTGCCCACACAAAAGGTCTTGGCTCTACATCAAAAGATTGGGGATACGTGTACATTTATGTGTCTCAAGTTAAAGTAAAATGCTTCAAGTATAGATAGAAATCTCTTTTAAAGATTTCCCATGTGGTCCACTTACTGAAGGTTTGGAGCTCAACGGGCTACAAAGAAACCATCATCAACTCTCCCCAACTCCTCTTCCTTTATACCCACTGCATAGGCTGATTCTTTCCTTCCCTGTCCTTATATGAAGTCTCAAGCAGATCTCCCAGTTACTTACAGGTATTAAATATCCTGAGCTCACCTTTGGTCTTAACAGAAGTCTTATTTTAAGAACTATAATGTTCAGTTTAGTGTAATAACCAATTCCAAACTTTTTACCCTCCCTGGGCTGATGCCTGAGTTAAGCCAAAAAGCCTAGAGTGAAGGTCTCGGGAGTCACGGGCTAGGGGTATTAGGGCATGGTTGGCGTCTTTTCCTCTTCCGATGCTTCCCCTCACAAGCTACCTTTCCATTCCCTCCAGGACTGCGTCCAGGACTAGGGTTATGCAAAGGCACATGGATGGAACCTCTGTGATCTGGTGTTGCTGCTCATGGAGCTTCAGTACTCAGGGTGGACTTTCATGGGGTTCTTTACCCCATGAGAAATCCCCACTGCAGTGTCCATAATGAGAACAGTCACTCCAATGCCTGGCCACTTTCACTGCCAACACTCAGCCTTCTGACTTTCAGTTTGAGGGGTCCTCTCTAGAAGGTATTTTTATTACCCCTAAAAAAGCCTTCTCAAGAAGGCTTCAGGCAGGTTTCCTGACATGGACCCACATAGCCAAGCTGAAAAACTTACATCCTTGTCGTATTGTTGGTGAAACTCCAACTTGCTCCTAGTGCCTCTGTTTTCCTCTTTGCTATTAATTAATTGCAGCTCCAGCCACCATAGCTTACCTCTAGAAGAGTCAGACACCAAGAGTCTCCAAATATAGTTGTACAGATTATAAACATTGTTGTCTGTGCGAATGGGACCCTCTAGAGTTGTGCAGTATACAACCTGAACAGCCATCCTCAGAGTTCAGATGCTAGTCCACTGAATTCCAGAGGACATAGATCAAGTTCTTTAAGTGATTCCCCCAAAGTCTTTCTCACTTGGATTCAGAAAAGTGAAAGTACACTTCTTCCCTCACCAAAAGAACAGGAAAATGCCACAGTCCTCCAAAAACTCTCACAATAGGAATCATCGATTCTCCCTCTCTGATCTCTTTAGCCTTCTCAACTCTTGGCTACATCTTAAATCTCTTCTAAGAGTCACAAAAACAGTTGTTTTGCATAGGACACTTCAAAATATGAATTAATTCTGCTCTTAGAGCCTAGCCCTCCCACCCCCACAGATGGGGCTAAAAGTGTTCCTGTTAGACCTTTAAGTTACTTTTTAAATTATCTGACCAATTGTGGGCCCAGTTGCTCCTATACATGGCAATACTATATGTAGGAGAATTAGCCAACAGGAAGAATTCAGCCTTGCAGAAATCTTTCACAGAAATGCTATTTTCTGTGAATACAATTGAGATAACCCTTGAAATATGTATCAGAACAAGTCTAAATAGAGAAGGAAGCTGGGCTGAGGGGTGCCATTGGTATACAGATTAACTTTGAATGTTCACATTCACTCAAATTATGCTATCATTTCTGTTAAAACTCAGTTTGGAAAACATGAGAAAGATACAAGAATGGAATAGTCTTAGCTTCTTTTACTGCTTTATAATTTAAGATGATTGTGCAAGAAGTGTCAGGCTGAATATTAACCAATTTGCCTCATGCAATTGCTTTGAACTCTCTCAGAACCATGGCCCTAAACCACTGAGGATGGGGCAAGAGCCATCCTTCAATCTTATTAATTCTGTCTTTTCTCTTGTCAAGTAATCTCTTTGGCTCATTGGAATCCATGTCTCTCTAATTCTACAAACCTACCTGTGCCCTCCCTACAAGAAGACTCTGTATCATAATTTTACAAAATGCTTTTGATTAGATATAAGAAAAATGATGGCCTTCTTTGTTTGGAGAATTTTTAAAAGGGTGACATTTTATCTATCAACTATTATTTTTGCAAATTTCATACTGGAGGAGGTTTTGACTCTGTTGCTGTGCTGCTGTAGTTTTGGGAATTATGAAGCTAATGCCTTTAGAACTCTTTAGAGGTTTCACACTGTTTGCTGATTTAAAATATAAATAGGTGAAATTATTGATGCTGTTGAACTTTGTAAAAATTAGTTTTCTTCTGCCCTTGGAAAGACACTTAGTCATACAGTCACCTGGAAGTGGCTGTATGCCCCGCTGAACACTGGTGAGTGCTGATAGTAAGGAAAAGAAGGAAAACAGAGGTTAAGAGAAGCAACAAGCAGCCTCTGCCACAATCTATTTTCTTCCTCTTTAGCCCTCTTCTCATCCAGACCCCCAAATTTGCCAAATCAAAAGGATTTTCTCACTCAAAAAAGCATCATTTTCACAACCCAGCAAAGAAAACTAAAAATTCCAGTCTCCATGACAATCACTGCTTTGGGGGCAGCCATGTGATGTCGCAGTCGAACACATCCTGCATTCAACCACGACACACGGACACCCTTGCTTGAGCTATGGATGGTTCCCCTTCCACAAGGTCAGCCACGTATCCAAAAGCAGAGCACCATGCCTGGCTTCTCAAGGGCTTTACCCCTCATTCCCGTGCCGCTCCAGAACTGGCTTCCCCGTGTTGCAAGCTCAACCCAGGGACCAGACCACCTCTTCTCTCCTGCTGAGTTCCTCATTAGGTCCTTGTCCTTTTCAGTGAGCTTTATATGTTGGGGCTTTCAAGGTCAGCACTACACAAAGCAAATTTCCTTCAAGCCCTTCAACCTGCAGTAAAACTACACAGCCACTGGGTGGAAAACAACACCTTATTAATGACCCTGAAATCCAAAGAGCAGAAGCTGCAAACACGTGACCTGTGTTTTTGTTTCGTTACCATGGACAATGTTGAAAAAAACATTAGTTGCCAACATTTACTGGAACATTTCACACAAAAAGCTGAATTTCCAATTTGTATTATAATCGAGAAATTAGAATCTCTCTCCACATTCTGGGCCTGAATTCCTGCGTGGCAAAAGACAGTTGAAGTGTTTTCTGGTATCCTGTGATAATAAACACATTTGAAAATGTGGACCCTGAAATTGTACAGCAGTGTCCATTGATAAGGTGAACGGATAAGCTTAAAAATAACTTTTAAAAGATTATCCTGAAAGTAAAATTCAAACTTAAAATTCTCATTGAGGACTTGTAGACTCCCAATAATGCATTGCAGATTCCTTTCCCAGAATGAAACATACTCTTATGGAGTCCCCGTCGTTCACCTGACAAACTCCTCCAACTCCTTCTGGACCAGCCAGGAGCACTGTCCCTGTACTGAAACTGCCCCAGATTCCCCAGGCCAATTCTCTGTGTTTCCATTATGCCAAAATACTACTTACCCTTTTCTCATTCTGTGGTCATCATTCATTTATCTCCACGACTAATCTATGAGCAATTTGAGCCAATTCTCTGTGTTTCCATTATGCCAAAATACTACTTACCCTTTTCTCATTCTGTGGTCATCATTCATTTATCTCCACGACTAATCTATGAGCAATTTGAAAAGATGATCATTTATAGTGTGTTCCTAGCAGTTGAGCCATAATAGCTGATTAATGTTTATTTAATAGCATGTCATCCTTCAGTCTCTGATTAAACACCATTTCTAAAAAGAAACTTTGCCTGACTCAGTCAACTTCCCAGAATCCCTGTTATGCCTCTCAGAATAGAATAGACTTCTTCGTAATGTTATAAGGCAGGTAATTGTTTTAGGGCAATTATTGCTGTCCTTACCAGATCCATGAGGCCAGGGTCTGTATCTTCCTGTTCCCCTATGTATTCCCCCCTTTGCCTAGTACAGTGCTGGGCAGCTACTCTCAAGTGGTTGGATGGCTCATTCACAACAGTCCTGGGTCCTAAGCCTCCTGCATGATGATTCTGCAGCTGCCACTTGCTCCTGTATGCCTATTCACCACCACCTACCTGTGTCTGCGCGTTCCATGAGGAGGGGCCCACGCCTCCTCCTGCGTACCACAGTGTGTCCAAACCAGTGCCTGGTTCAAGGCCTGTGTGTATGGGACATCTCCTAGGCACCGCTTCACAGCCTCTCAGCCCCACCTCACACTCCACCACCTTAGCAGCCAGTTCTGCACAAACTTACACTGATTTTTGTGTAGGTGTAATCTGTTAGTGCCTCACCTGGGTGCAGGCCCCATACCTCTCTGTTCCTGTCCTTGAGTTTCTCCAGCCAGAAGAGTGGGACCCTGTGAGAACTGCCTGGACACAGAAGCATGAGTGCAGAGTGTCAATGTTTGTGGGGCCATCCTTAGCCAATGTGGACAGTTATGAGACCCACTTTAGAAAGCTTCTCAGGAGATCCGGGGGGTTGGAGCACTGTCACCTACAGTACTGGCCAACTTCATAATACATCCTTATACTGTCTTTCCCTCCTTCTGTCCCTGGCCTCTCACTCCCGCTCCTTGGAATCACTTCTCAAACTACCTGTCCCTGGCTGTGCTTTTAGGGATATTCAGGTCAAGACATGATGCAAGTTGTTGTTGAATGAGCAAGTGAATGAATAAAACTATAACCATGTTGGATACATAAGCATAATTCGGTCACCAAGAATATTGTAAATGATTATTTGCATTAGTGTAGCTCCTGAGAACAGAATTATCTCCAATAGAAACACGTAAGAGAGATTTATCCCAAAGAATCCAGTTAAAAGAACTCACTTATTAAAAAAAGAAGAGAGCAGCGGTTGCCAGGGTGTGGGGCAAGGGAAGAATAAGGAGGGTTTTTTCATGGGTACAGTTTCAGTTTGGGAAGAGGAAAAATTCCATCTTCGCTGAGTGTATGATAAAATATATTGTTTTCTAAGAACGATGGCAAGGAAAACTTAGCCGTCACCCGCCCCCCACCCCAAGTGGAAAACTGCCTGGGGCATTCTAAAGTAGCAGAATGGTATATGTATATCAAACGCTGGTTAAAACAATAAGCACGGGATATGGGACCGGCCCCGTGGCTCCCTCCTGGAGAATGCTTTCTGGTTTGTCCGTGATCAGTGGTAAGCAGGTACCAGCTGCCTACCTAGTTTGTCTTGGTTCTATGAGAAAACACAGAACACCTGCTGTTAATAATAATCCCCTGTTCAGAGAGAATAAATACGTGTGTCAGCATCTGCTCGAGGCTCTCAGACCGGAATGCCGTCAGCCCCTGAGGCTCTCAGCTGGGAAGGCTGTTGGCCCCTGACACACCCACTTTGCTGTTCTATCTGGGTGTCTGCTTCTTAATTCCTTCAGCACCACCTGGGTGGGGTCTACGGCCGAGCCGGTCTCGGTACATCTGTCTGGGGATGGATGAGGAGGATGGTGGCACAATGGGAATGTACTTAATGCCATTGAACTATATATACTAAAAATGATTAAAATGATACATTTATGATATGGATATTCTACCACCATAAAAATTATAAGCATAATATGGCCGTAACCATTAAAAAACTCAATGGACGTAAAGAAACATTGGCAGGAAATAAATACAAATGTTGCTAATTCCTGTGACCCTATGAAGGTAGAGTTTCATAATATATATTTTTTAGCTTCCAAACTTTCTCCGCCATTGTTGTATTATATTTCTAACCTAATAGCAGCAATTATTAGTAACTACAGTAATACTTATTAAGAATTGTGGTATTAATAATTTTGTTTTTCTTGACATGGCCACAAAACATACATACATACATAAATATATATAGGCTAACACTAAACTTTGAATACAAAAGACTACATCATTAACTAGACTACTTATTTTTAATAATAATAATTTAATGATATTGTAAAATTTTGTTTTGTTCTATTCAATTTCCCATTAATTGAGACTGAATTTTCACAGGAGCTGGAAATTAGACCATAATCATCACATGGCTTGTTTTTATAAAGGATGGACTGATAACATACTGTACGTAAAATGTGAACATTAAAGGAAGTAGTGTGAAAGGCTCTTTATTAAAATAAGGCTAAGCCCATTAATTACTCACTTAATCTCTTTATTGTCTCGAATTTTTATGATTACTATGTATTTTTGTTATCAGTTGATTGTCTCTTAACACTGGTATTCTTCTTTTAAGGTTACCAATGCTTTCTTCCCCTACAATTTTGGATTTAACCAAGTGTACTTATCCCTGGATATTTCCCTAAATTTAGTGATCAGTGCATTATACTCTATGAAACACTCCACTGAATCCTGCTAGGAGACAGTGTTCTGGAATTCCAACCCAATTTCATCACGGCCACAATTCCTGTATTCTTGGGCGAATTGTTTCACTTTGCTTATGACTAACTTTTCAAGAATAATTAAGACAAAACTAAGAATTCCTATATGCATTTTCCAAGGTTATTCTATAGAATACTTGTTCCACATGACAGTCCCATAAAATTAAGTCTTTTGATCAAATATATATGGAAAAAAGACTGCAAATTTATCCTTGGCTTAGAGATCAACAATGCAGAATAGCATCTAAAGGCTCTGAGAAGTCTTTCACTACAAAAAAGTAATTTATCTGTTTTGAGATATACATATATATATATAGCTGACTGCTGGACTCTTTTTAAAAATGTAGTATTAATTTTAACATCCCTTAGAATAAAGACATTACCAAACATACTTTAGGAGACACTGATTTTACATAAACAGAAGTTACTAATTCAAGAAAAAAAAAAAGACAAGAAGATCTTCTTGGTGGAGCAGAGAACCCCCTGTCATTGCAAAACCAGAAGTGGTCAGGTGACAGCTTGCTGAGGATATTCTAGTCCAGTCTCCTACCCAAGGAAGTCACTTTTTTAAAGGTGCTTCTAATTTCAAAATGGTAAAACAATTAGAAAATATACCCTGATGGGAAGCTCTTCATGGCAAACTCAGTTGCCTTCATGACCAGGCAAAAAAGAATAAAATTACCAGGGCCTGGTACAGTGCAAACCGTGGGTGGGTGATGGGAACTGTAAAAAGAGGGGACAACTGCCCTGTCTAAAGGGAGCAGTCACCACTCAGCTTCAGCTGCCGTTTCCATGTAGAAGAACAAGCCTAACATTGCTAGATAGTGTGATGATTCATGAAAAGCCTAAAATTTATATGCCAATGGAAAATTCCTTAATTTTGAATATTAGCTCAATAAAAAAGAAAATGAAAGCACTATAAACAAAATACTCATGTAGGCCAAATTCGGCCCATAAGGAAATAGAATTCCTCATGTGTTCAGAAATGGGTAGCCCTACCCTAAATAATCTGAGACACAGAGGATGTCGGAATTCCTCTGCTTTCCTCCATTCTCGTTAACTGGTCACCTCTTGCTGTGCCTATCTCCTTGACTGCTTAGGAACCAGCTCAATTGGAACATGTTAAAAGAACAAAAAAGGAGTTAAAATGCTTTGAGTGAGGACATGAAGGGACACCTATGCAGAGAAAGCATGGATTTCAGAATCATAGATATTATAACTAATAATATCTATTTTAGCAGCTCACAGGCATTTTTCTTAGTATTAAGTTCTTCCCAGCTGTTTTCCAGGTAGTAGGGAGTCACTGTGTTGCCTGAAAGTACTCACAGACTGCCATCAAGCTTTCAGAATATAATTTTAATATTGCCTTCTGTTCAGCAATAACTCTTGCAATTTAAAACTATCTTAAGACAATATGTAATTGATCTCAACATGCATAAACACAAGCCAATATGGTTTCAAGATTTTATGATTTGGGGTCTCAAAAAAAAGAACAGGAATAAAAAATGATTACTAAGTTTCTACTTCAAAGGCATAACATAGTTCTTCTCAGCTTCTATAAATC
>NW_016107463.1:2234641-2238393 GCF_001604975.1 Cebus imitator | reverse complement strand
AATGGCGCGATCTCGGCTCACCGCAACCTCCGCCTCCTGGATTCAGGCAATTCTCCTGCCTCAGCCTCCTGAGTAGCTGGGATTACAGGCACACGCCACCATGCCCAGCCGAATTTTTGTATTTTTAGTAGAGACGGGGTTTCACCATGCTGACCAGGATGGTCTCGATCTCTTGACCTCGTGATCCACCCGCCTCGGCCTCCCAAAGTGCTGGGATTACAGGCGTGAGCCACCGCGCCTGGCCAATCATGTAGCTCTTGATCAGAGTGAATCAAGCAGAAATAATTTAATAGAGTCAAAGCTCAGACTGTAGCTAAGTGGGTGAAATGGGACAGAGTGGCAGGGAAGCACTGGACGGGGCCATCTCTTCGTTAGAGCAGTAAGTGAAAGGGAATTTTTTATTCCTTTAATTACCTTTTTAAGAAAATTTGACAGTGCAACTAAAGCGTGGGTGATCTTTGGGGTCTTGTTTAATCTTTCTTCAATCTTGTTTAATTCTAGAGTTAGAGGGTCATGAAAACAAGCAAATGACTCATCACCAGAGTGACAGACTTTCTGGAGCATTGCTCCAGTGTTCAGGCACCATGCTGGGGATAGAGAGGAAAAAAAAAAAAATGAAGACCAGGAAGGAGAAAAACACATTGTTATAATGTGGTAAGTGCCAGGAGAGACAGATACACACATGACATTACAGAAACACAGAAGGAGGCCCTTCACAGGCTGGGAGATGGGCAAGGGTCAGGGAGAGACAGGCAGGTCAGGGAAGGAGACGTAAGAAGAAGGCAATTGGTAGAGGAGGTATGCCATTCAAAACTTGTTTAAAAAAAAAAAAAGTTAAACCATTTTAACTCGGTGTGGTCACATGCGCCACTCTCTTTTATCAAGGCAAGTGCTCGGCCAGGACAGCAGGTTCTCTGAATAATAGGTTCCTATATGCTAAAAGAGTTGACTCTTCAATGGTGCTACAGCGAATGAGGAGTCTTTGGTGTTCATATGCACATATTTCTTTAAAAAAAAAAAAGTTTCCTATGTTTTGGAATCTATGCCATACTTGGTAAGTGCTTGCAATAAATATGTTTTCTCCTTTGCAAATGTGTCTTTACACTAGAATGGTGCTGCTGCCTCCAGAATGTCACAACAGAGCATGTGGTTTGCAAGTGCCCACTTATGTCAAGAACCTCTTAACTATATTGAGCACAGCCCAAGTACAGCCAGCACTTCTAGATACTATTGGGATAGGCTGTATGAATTCACAAAATTAGCTGTAGTTTCCATCAAAGTTTTCATTTCATTGATTGGCCCCATGTTTATTTTTCCAAAGTAAAAATTCAATCAGACTTTTGAACACATTGTCTTGTTGCTGGAATTATCCAATGCTTCTCACTTAAAACTCATATTTTTGAAATAATAAAACATATTTCTCTGTTTCTCCTTAAAAAGGCAATGTTTCAGACAGGTGCAGTGGCTCATGCCTGTAATTCCAGCACTTTGGGAGGCTGAGGTGGGTAGATCACCTGAGGTCAGGGGTTCGAGACCAGCCTGGCCAACGTAGTAAAACTACGTGTCTACTAAAAATATAAAAAATTAGCCAGGTGTGTTGGGTGTGGTTGTGGGTGCCTGTAATCCCAGCTACTCAGGGAAGCTGAGGCAGAAGAATTGCTTGAACCTGGGAGGCAGAGGTTGCAGTAAGCCAAGACCATGCCACTGCACTCCAGCCTGAGCAACAAGAGCAAAATTTCAACTCAAAAAAAAAAAAAAAAGAAGGAAAGGCAGTATTCCTGTCTATTGTCAGAAAATTATTGGAATCCAGACTTTCCTATCTCTACTCTTCCCACTTGTTTGGGGAGTCACTAACAGCAACTTTTTTAGACAAAGATTACTTCTGCCACATAAAAGATGAGAAATGGCACTTGTTGTCCCATGTGACTGATCCCTGAGCCAGCCATTCTTAGTGAACACTGACGGATAAATTAATATTGATATAACCCACATGTCAGCTGAGGTCTCCCATAAAATTGGGTTGACCTTTCTAAGTCACAGCCATGGGAGACCTCTGTGCCCTTGCCAGAATTTCAGAGAATTTCCCAGGTCATAGGCTTATGTCTGTCACCTCTAACTCCAAGTTACTGCTCTGCTGAACTCCCCCTCACAGCCCAGCCACAGCTCTCCCCTCATGTCTGCTCTGTGACAACTGGGGTGACTTCTCATTCATTCGCAATCAACACACCGCTCAGACATTTATTTATAGCAGACTTTACTGAAACTTTTGTGTTATGGAGAGCACTTGCTGCAACAAAATGCAAACAGCTGAAAATGAATCACTAGTCACCTTTATGGGCAGGCCCTTCAACCACACAGCCATCAGCAATTCCTTTTTTTCCCACACACTACAGCTTCCTGTGATGTAGCTCAGCCCTGTCTTCTGCAAGACTCCTACCGTCTCCATGCTTCTCTGTTTTCCAGGCTGTCTCTTCTCAGCTTCTCTCCCTCAGATCCCCTGCAGCTTATTATGCAGAGCAGCTGAGCTCCTGATCTAGCCAACTGAGCAACCCAGGAGGAGAGAATCCTTTGAAAGGGTTCTGGGCAGCTCACAGAACCTCCATTGTATGATCAGAGAACCAGGCCAGAAAAAGGGAGGGAGCAAAAGAAAGAGAAAGCTCTGCAGCCAGGGTCAAGGCCAACAACTCCAGACACCAATAGCTTCCCCCATGTCATAGTTTCATGTCCTGAAGCCTCCTGCTCTGGACCCAATGATGCCGCTACTGCCCCACTGCCAGTGCTGTTCCTGCAAACCAGTGCTGCTAATACTGCTCAGCCCATGCAACCCCCACTGCCAAAACATCTTCTTCTCTGCCTGCTTCTTTGCATCACAAGCTCCCAGTTTCTAGTCTGGATGCAGGCATCTCATCAGCCAAGCCTATGTCTTGTGCCCGTTCTTGCCATAGCTGCAAAGGAGCCTAGAAAATGAAGCATCTGGTTTTTGGCTTCTATGGTGAAAGGAAGACTCTGCTTTCTGTCTGACCTCACACAGTGGGAAAATCCACAACCACAGGAAAGGGATTTGGATGTGGGGCAGCTGAAAGTCAAACCCATTTGCTTCACCTTTCCACTGTCTACTTGACTCCTGGCCTTTCTGGCTCCTTGAGGACTTTGTACAACCAAAGACTTGATATAGTCATTGCTAAAAGGTCATCTTCTCAAGTCTCATCTTCTAAGAACCTAAATCTTGGACAATTTTTTTCTTTTAACCTGTCTTTTCTTTTGCCTGAAATGAAATTGCCTATTTCATTAACCCTAATTTTAGAAATAAGAAGATCCATGCCCAAAGTAAATGAAACTGTTCTCAGGTGTCCAGGGTGATAAGTCATTTATTTTCTAGCTATGATTTAAGAGCAACTTTCAGACAACTTCTGTCCCTAAAATTCAGTTTTTATTTTGAACTATTTCTGATGTATCCTGAGACTGTAACAGAGAGAGCAGTCACAAGAGGAACGCTATGGATTCCCAAAGGTTGAGTCTTCCTTCCAAGTTGTCTTTACACCTGCACCATTCACACACCTGTGCTATTCACACACCTGCACTGTTCATACACCTGCACCATTCACACACATGCACTGTCCATACACCTGTGCAATTCACACACCTGCACTATTCATACACCTGCACCGTTCACACACATGCACTATCTATACCCCTGCACCATTCACACACATGCACTATCTATACCCCTGCACCATTCACACACATGCACT